>NC_068987.1:64984633-64990271 GCF_001194135.2 Octopus bimaculoides | reverse complement strand
CATATATATACATATATATACATATACACACATATATATATATATATATATATATATATATATATATTCATTTTTAACATCTACTTCTAATTTCATGCAAAGGCCAAGTAGAGTTCACCGTGGTAGGCTTTCTAAGGCTGGATGCTCTTCCTGTCACCAACCCTCACTTGTTCCAAGAAAAGTAATATTTCCTCTAGCCTTTCAAACACAAACACAATGGCTTGCAAATGAATGTCACTGCTTGTATGATGATAGTGTTTGTTTACAACTATCACACAATGTCAAGACAAAGAGACATGCACACACTCATGCACATAGACATTTATACATGTGAGAGAGACAGTCAGAGATGAGCTCCTTTCAGTTTCTGTCTATTATATGCACTCACAAGACTCTAGTCAGCTTAGGGCTCTAATAGAAGACAGTGATACAGAACCTAAAACAATGTACTTGAAAAGCAAACTTAAACCACAACCATTTATGTATGTATAATCAATGATGATTCTGCTTGAAATGTTCAAAATATCAATACCACAAAGGTTTAAGAGGACAATTTTTCTCCTATAAGAAAAATGACCTCTTAATAAGGAATTATGGGAGTATTTGGTCAAAATAAGTTTTGTCTGAACCATGCAAGCATAAAAAAGTGGACATTAAATGTTGATTATGATGATGATGACTATGATGATGATGACTATGATGATGATGACTATGATGATGAAGCACATTGGTCGTGAGTTCATACCATACAACAGTTGTGTTCTATGCTGAAGCAACATGACATGTTATTCTTCTTACTCTAATTTACGAAACAAAATACTGTATTTATTCATGTATAAATTGAACCCTTACAATAATGTTAAATCTTAGTACAAAATTTCCCTTCATAGTTTTAGCTTTGCTCCAGGCCAGAGTTGTACTAGTGCAGCTTATACACAAGTAAATAAGGTAAGTTCTACTCTTGTACTCATCGCACTGTATTCCTATCTGACTCATACAAGCATGAAAAAGTAGACATTAAAACAACAATGATGGTGATACTGAATATTTTAATGTATTTTTCTAAAAAAAAAAAACTCTATTACAATGATTAAATTTATAAGCAAACTATTTTTTTCCCACAAAAGCATAAAACCAGATTTATAAAGAAAAAGGAACAATAAGTTATTTTCAACCCCTTCATAATGAATTAGTAATGGATCAAATAGAATAGTTTCTAGCTGTGCCTTCAATGTCTACACTCATTCAAAACTAACTCATTTCAAACAATAATCCACAAAGTGTTGCACAGGAGAGGTCACAACTGGTTCATAAAAATTAATAGGTAAACTTAGCCACCACATATGTAGATATTTGACAAAAACAGAGGTATGATTTTTTTTATTATGTATTTGTAAAGATTTTGAAGAAAAAGCAGAAAAATAAACATTTGAAAATACTAAATGAAGGAGAGAACCTAAAATAGTTGTTGAGTAGGTTATTTGCTAGTGAGCATTGAACAGTTAAAATTAGATAGGGACGAGTATTGTACAGTAGAGAAAAATTTATGGTCAGTGTTATACAGTATAGGTAAGCTAGAGATGAGCATTGTACTGTAGAGGTAAGGCTACAGCAAATTCTACAAAGCAGAAGCAAGTTCATAGCAGGTGCAATAAAATGGATACAAACTGCCAATGAACACCACAGCACAGAGGAAAGAAGTTAAGTTGGTTAAATAATGCACTCCCTACACATGGGTCATGAGTTTCAAATCTGTAACTGATATTTTTGCTGTGATCTGAACAGAACACTCTATATTACATTGCCTAGGTTCAAATTGCAGTTTAGGGTAGGCACCAAATTATCTAGTATTTCCAAACAGCCTGAAGGGATTTGTCTCTCTACTACTACTTTCTATGAAACTAGAGCTAAGTACTGACTGCTAACAAATATCACATTGTATGCATAAGCTTCAACTTCTACTTTGATGAGCCAAGTTTCAATCCTGATTTCAGCTGTAGGTTGGAACTATTTCAAGTAACACTACAAATACACAAGAAAAGCATGAACATCAC
Organism: Octopus bimaculoides; assembly: GCF_001194135.2. Taxonomy (NCBI): domain Eukaryota; kingdom Metazoa; phylum Mollusca; class Cephalopoda; order Octopoda; family Octopodidae; genus Octopus; species Octopus bimaculoides. Next base: position 64,988,217 of record NC_068987.1, on the reverse strand, counting down.
TCAATATTTTTCCTTCCTTTATGTAAGAAATTGCTCATTTTCAGAGAGGACTATAAGAGTTGAGGTAAACATTTGACTAGTCAAGTTCACAACTCATTTTTTCCAATTGTGAGCTATATCCTCTTTTCTTCCCTTTCCCTTATGTCATTAATACTTTTTAACATAGTATCTATCATTCCCTTGTGTGCATGTGAAAAATCAATATATCTCACAAGTACAAATCAAGCTGATATCATTAATGGTCATCAACTGATCAGGTTAATGCAATAAGTTTGTATAAAATTTCTTGCCATAATTATCACCTTAGAAACTTTATTTGTCCAAGGCTATATGCTTATTTCAGCTAGAAATTTTTTAATGTTTTTGCATCATCCAGTTGGAAGAGAACTAGTTCAAAATACAAGAATATAAGATCTTTATAACATTTAATACAACACCTCTATGGCATTAACAGTACATAGTTAAAATAGCAAATGGCACACAAATATACTTACAAACAACAACATTAATGTACAAACTATACAACTGACTCATCATGGATTGTGCCAGTCCAACCTGGGCCCTCATTCTCTCCACAACAAATCATAAGTTACAAAGAATACAAAACATCATCACAGGTTGCATACTTACAACACCCATAGACTACCTATATAATGAAACAAACAAAAATACTAGAATTGAAAAAGCACCTGAATATGTGGCGTGTGCAGTTTGTTATTGCAGTAAGCTTCAACAATCACAGTCTCTGTCATTGCAAACAATATCTACCCCTACCAAAAAAAAAAAAAGACATTTCTATAACACCCTCAAACGCATTTACAGACAGCATCCAACAAGTACACCAGGCAGCCATGATGTTCAATCTCAGCTGGTTTGAAATAGCAGCCAAATGTTTCAAATCACACTTGTGTTTAAAAAAACATATACGATTATGTAGTACTGTATAAACTATTTCTGAAAAGATGGGAGTATTACAGATGGATTGTCATTGATCATAAGTCTATTTGATTGGGACTCACCTAGGGTTAAATAACAACAACTACATCCTAATAGCAGCATTATCAGTAGTGTGGTTAATCCTGATACACAGCACATAAATGCAATGAAACAGCAGATATGTTCAAAGTTCACCTTGCCCTGGCATTGTTGTGATCACCACCAAAATCTACCAAGTTAGCAAGATATTCTCTATGTTGTTACCTAATCTTTTAAAAATTGCAGCCAAACATCTCTCAAATAACACTCTACCATCTTGAAAAGAGAGGGACACTATGGATAATGCAATCAGTGCACTGCTTGAAATGCAAGAAGAATTTAAAACTGGGCTGATAATGGCTAGAGTGCTTGTGATCACAAGTCAACTCAATTATAATCAACCTGGAGCCAAATAAAAAAAACAAGAGACATACAGACTAGACCAGTGGACAACAGGTTCAAACTTAAACACTGCACCACATATAATAAACTAATGCATGTCAATATTCAATGTGGTCCTGTTCTTTGGATCTATGGAATGCAGTTAGTCATTCAGCTGACTAGATAAGTGCCAGAAATCTTCTGTTAGGGCTAACTTCAAACTACAAGCAACAACTATATTCTGTACAAGGTCACTTTGTAGCAACAGATTATTATTCAAAAGGCCAAATTATCTTGTATCTTTTCATTTGGCTTTTTATGTTTTTAAACCACTATAGTTACCTCCACCAAGGAAGGAGATTATGTTTTCATTGCTGTTGGTTTGTCTGTCTGTCTGTCCGTCTGTGTGCAAAATAACTCAAAAGTTATGAACAGTATTAGATGAAACTTGCAGGAAAAGTTGGTAATGACACAAGGAACAGATAATGAAATTTTGGTCGAGATTCAGGAATTTTTATGGATTCTTCAAGGATTTTTCATTTGTTATATTTACTTTACATGAAGTATTACAATGTTATGTTCTTTGACTTTCTCCACGTAACCTCCAGCAGCATTGCTGTTTAGAGACAGTGTTGATGATGACGATGGTCAAGATAAGTATGGAAGGAGGATAAAATAGTATCAGTGGTTATAATGGCGGTGTGATGTGTGATGCTGAGGTGATGGTGGTATTGTATTGGTTATACTGGTTGTGGTGGCGAAAGTGACTGTCAAGGTAACCGTCATGATAACATTGATGGCGGTGTATGTGGTTGAAGTGGAAGCAATGACAATGCTGCTGATGATGATGGTGGTTGTGAACAGCTTCAGATAATTCCTGCTTTTAAACGTTTTTTTTTTTTTTCTTAAAATCATATGGCTGTGTTATTTTTTTTTTTTTTACCCCCGCCAAGGAGGTTATGTTTTTGCCAGCGTTGATTTGGGAAATTGGGCGATTTTCAGCATGCATGTATATGGGTGGAAACGAGCTGCTTGGCAGAGGTCTGCGCTCTCCAAGTGCTTTTCTAGTTTCTAATGTTCTGAATCAATGAAGAGATTTAAACAGAGTTAGAGCAGCTTCCACAAGCTCATTTGTTCCATCAATTAGTAATGAGCAAAACATTGTGTGTTGAAGTTATAAAAGGGACTTCGACACACAACAATCAGAATAAGAGCAGTACTCATGACCTTTGCAGACCACCCCCACTCCTTGGCTAATGCTCAGCTTAAGCATCTGCTGGTGAATGTCTGCAGCTGAGACACAAGCAGACAGAGGCATCTGGTCCAAACGTTTGTAATAAAATGATCTCCATTGCAAACACTCGAAAACCACATGATGTGTAAGTGGCATGTTAGGTCTAACACTCAACATAATACCAGTAAAATAGGATAGTCACTACTTCAATCTGGTGTGCTGGTATTGGCATAGCCATGATACAGTTTTTTTTTTAATAATTAACTTAACTAAAAGAAAAAAACTAAACACAATGTTATTTGTTGTATACAAATAATTAAGTCTGTAAGAGAGAATAGAAAATAAGTTGAGAAACTATTCTGTGAATTTAATATGGTCAACAAAATTTGGAAGGACACATACTTCAGACTTTCCTTCAAAATTTCTGTTACTAGAGTATGCTTACTGTTCTAATGCATAGATGTAAATCAAAGTATGAATAAAACTTAAGAACAGTGTTTGGGCTCTTTTGCTATAGGATTACTATATGATGCTTGCATTAAGTTGCAAGCAATGCATGGAGTACATTACAGAAATACATCACCTCAAGTGGAAATGATTGTTTGTAGGACTTAGTTGCATTTCTTAACATTCTGAGTTCAAATTCCACCAAGATCAATTTTGTCTTTCATCCTTTCGGGGTCAATAAAATAAGTACCAGTTGAGCACTGGGGTCAATGTAATCAACCCTAACCCTAACCCCTCTCCCAGGGAGAGAGAAGCGGGAAAGGGAGGAATATATGTGAGGGAAGTAGAGAGGAGTGAGGAAGAAGTAGGTATGAAAGAGAGAGGGGGAGAAGGCCAGCAAGTTTGGGAGAGTGGGTAAGTGGCAAGTTAGGTCTAGTCGAGTAAACTGACCCCAGGACTTATTCTTTGTAAGCCTAGTACTTATTCTATCGGTCTCTTTTGCTGAACTGCTATGTTATGGGGATGTAAACACACCAGCATCTGTTGT
>NC_068987.1:64977546-64984307 GCF_001194135.2 Octopus bimaculoides | reverse complement strand
TCCTTCTGGCTGCTTTTTTGATAGTTATAAAAATAAGAACTCCGAAAGCAAAGCAAGAGGCAGTTACTGAGAGCGACCACCAGTGAGTGTGAATGTTATTACTGCACTTTCTTCATTTCATTCTTAAACATTAAACACTTTGTTCATCTATTTATATACGTATATACTACATTTATATATTACCTTTAATAAATTAGCCTTCATAAAGTTCACCTTTAAAATGCCACGATGAGTCAGAGTACTTTCTCGCCAACCTCCGGAAACCTCACCCACCAACCTCCAACAATCTCTCCCTCCTCCTCCAGCTGACAGTTTTTTTGTACATTTTCACAGTGGAAAATACACATTTTGTGACAATTATAAGGAAATTGCTTTCTTATATCACAGTAATAAGGCGTTTCAATAGAACATCTTTATCTCCGGGAATTCACCAACTGTATAAACAACATTTTCGTACTTCATGTTGTTTGCACAAAACCAAACCTAAATAATGATGTTACGTCATGAAACCAAGATTTTCTGCACTCGAATTTTGGCATAGGCTGGAACCTGTATTTATATACATATATGTGTGTGTGTGTGTACATGTTTGTGTATATAGATGTGTGTGCTGCTATCTTCTTGCCTTGACATCAACTGATAACTGTAAACAAGTATAACTGTCATGCAAGTGGTGTCCATTTCCAATTTTCCATGCAAACATGTCATGGAAAAATATTACCTTGTATAGAAATAGGCAACAGGAAGGGCATCCAGACATAGATAATCCACCTCAACAAACTTCCACCCAACCCATGTGAGAAGAGAAAACTGAATGTTGAGCTGATGATGATGATGAGGGAACGTCTGTGAAAAGTAACTGAGAAAAGAAAGACTTTCCACTGTCCCAGGAAAACTGGAAAGAAGATGGCTAAGAACTGGAAATAAAGCAGTGAAGAAAGACTTCTAATTGCTAAATACACAATGAGAAGAAACCAAATTTCACACCTAATTTCAGATCTAGTCCCACAGATCATCAAAATGTGTAAGATGTATTTCAGGACTCCCAATCCAACCCGCGAATTCGAAGAAACAAAGGTTTTGTTTAAAATACAAAAATGAAAGTGAAATAAATACTTTCTTTAAAAGTGATTTAACAGTTGTGTGCAAACAGTGTAAAGGAAAATGTAACAGGTGACCAATGTGTGAAGCAAACAGAAGTGTTAGAATAAATCAATTTTTACCTTCATTAATGAATTTTTTACATTCAGATCAATATATGATCTTACATAAAACATTAACAAGGTAAATTAATCAATATACGATTTCTCTTCTCATCTTGCTCTTTCTCCATCTACCCTTTTAAAGTGTACTAAAAGAGACACCATATGTGTGAGGTGTGTGTGCATGTATGTATATTATATATGTGAAAAAAAGATTTCACCAAAAAACTATTATTGCAATGTAATACAATGGTATGATGGGTTTGTTCTTTGTTTTACTTCATTTTATCTTTATAAGTTGGTATTCTTCAAAATGCTACTTCTCTGGAAAATATTTATTTTATAGAGTGCTCATACTTTATATATATATATATATATATATGTATATATATATATATATATATATCATCATCGTCATCGTTTAACATGCTGGCATGGGTTGGACAGTTTGACTGAAAACTGGCAAGCTGGGAGGCTGTATCAGGCTCCAATCTGATTTGGCAAGGTTTCTACAGCTGGATGCCCTTCCTAACACCAACCACTCCAAGAGTGTAGTGGATGCTTTTACATGCCACCAGCATGGGTGCCAGTCAGGCAGCACTGGCATCGGTTACACTCAAATGGTCCTTTTTATTTGTCACCAGCACACACACACACACACACATATATATATACTTTTTTATTAAAGCAGCAAAAACATCACAAAAACTATTACTCAAGAGTTTCATGTTTCTGTTTGTTGGACAGTTGTGATCAAGAATTCTTGATCACAAAGAGGAACGGGAAACTCTGAGTATCAGTTTTTGTGATGTCTTTGTAGCTTTAGTAGAAAAGCATATCATTCTACCTTCAGTATTTGAGTACTATTTTTTCCACTTTGTCTTGCATTTATCTACTTACTTATGTGTATGTACACAAAGAGAGAGTTCAACAAATGAGAATCAAAGATGCTCAATATAGAAAACATTCAGTAGCACTCAAATGATTTGAACTTACATTCTGAAATCTTTACCGAGGACTAAGGCTACAGGGTAAAGAGCGTCTATAAGAGGAATCCAGGTAAGCAGATACAGAGATAGTAATGCAAATAAAGAAATAAAACTATCTCTCTCTCTTTCTATCTGCAGCTTTTTTAATAAAGCATCTTACTCTACCTCCAGTGTTCAAGTACTATTTTTTTTCCACCTTGCTTCATATTTATACACTTACTCTGGTGTGTGTGTGTGTGTGTGTGTGTGTGTGTGTATATTTGTGTGTGCATGCATGCATGAGAACATTTTGGAAACAAATTATAAGCACCGTATAAGTTGATATTCTACATAAAGGAATTCATAAATGCAGGAAGGGTGTGTGTGTGTGTATGTGTATGTGTATATATATATATATATATATATATATATATATATAACCACTAAGCTCCATCACAAGTGAAAGCATATGGCTGAGTGGTTTGAGTGTCAGCTTACAAATATGAGGTAATGAGTTCAATTCTCAGACCAGGTTGTGTGTTGTGTTCTTGAGCAAGACACTTTATTTCACATTGCTCCAATTCACTCAGCTGTAGAAATGAGCTGCGGTATCACTGGTGCCAAGCTGTATCAGCCTTTGCCTTTTCCTTGGACAATATCAGTGGTGTAGAGAGAGGAGGCTGGTATGCATGGGCGACTGCTGGTCTTCTATAAAGAACCTTACTCAGACTTGTGCCTCAGAGGGTATGACCGAAGGGGGGTCTTTACCCTTTACATCACAAGCTACCCATCTAGGAGGGCAGGGTAAAATGAATTCTTTGGTCTGGTCATTGACAACCTCTGTAATGCTAGTAGCATGATAAAATGTCCATGGTCCAAAGTGTAAAAAAATTACACACCAACTAAATTGGCTTGTTTGCTTTGTGCACTGTTCGTGTATACCAGATGACATGGACCGTGACAAGATTCAATAGGAGATAAATGGGTATAAAACAATTAGGATTATAAGATACTATCCAATCCAGAAATAGCTATCTATGAAGCTAGGAAGAGTACTTAAGTTCTATTCTCTTATCCAGGCGATTGTGATCTCAAAGATAATCAAAAAGAAGAAAGGTGAGCTGTAAAATAGCTGCACACAGTGATACTTTGTTGCAGATTAAATTTAATTCACACAGAGCACACATATTACTGATAGCATTCATCCACACTCAAGTAACCAATGGAAACTGGAGCCTAGTACTGCAAGCTAATGAAATATTTATCAATTATAGCATTCCTGACAGCTCCAAGCATGTGTTGTATCTCTTGGTGGTACTTAAAAATAGGACAGTGAACTGGTCAAATTACTTCAATCTTTAGCATTCAGATTATTCTGTCAAATGTAATGCTTGTTTATTCACATTGTTTTGAATTTATCATGTATTATCTCATTGCTTCAAGATTTCAATGATGTGATTGTCTATTTTTAGAATGACATTGTAGGGTAGGTGTGAGAGGCCAGATCTAGCCAGTATAAGTGAAAAACAGGTCAAATATTTGGGGTGGATATGGACAGTTTAAACACCAAAGGGTTAAAAGATGATGTATTCACAAAATTACTTACAATGCATTGGATTGGCAAAATTATTTATTGGGCAGCAGTGGAGTAGTGGGTAAAAAAACCAACAGAGAAAATTCCTTATAGTATTTATTTACATTGCTTTCAATTCTGAGTTTAAATCTTGCTTGGCTGTTTGTGTTTCTAGCTTTGATGAAACAAAAAGAAGTATCAGCCAAATGCAAACCACTAGACCAGTGTTTCCCAACTATTTTTGCCTATGAACCACTTTGATTCCTATTTTATATTACTGGACCTCCAGAGACATTCAATGTATATAAAGAAATCTGTATTTTTGTAATTAGATATTAGGAATTGTATAAAATGATTAAAATATTTTGTGTATTGTAAAAGTATAAACAATTTATTGCACATAAATTTTAACAAAATGTTATATGGACCCCAGTTGAGAACCACCAAACTAGACCATCCAAATTTGTGGGACCCTGTACCTTATGCCAGATATCAATAATCCCACAAATTTGTTGAAGCAGCAAATATTGAAAATAAATGTTTCCACACAATTACATACATATACACACACATACATAGTAAAATAGCTTCATTACTACAAAATATATAGTTTCACGAAACACAATAATGACTAAATTCTGCTAACACTACTAAATCCAATAAAACAACTTCATATTAATCCATTTTCACTACAACTGCAACCATTACTTTTAGACATAACAATGAAATGACTGCTGAAACCTGATTGTCACACTCAAACAACAGCATGACAAAATACACAAAGTAGTCCCAAACCAAGCTGAAGAAACTGTCCTAGTTATTGGTGGGTGGACATATATGGATTGCTATTCTCGACTGTTACATAGCAGTCACAACACAACCACTGCCCAAGAGAGAACAGAGTGGTATCCAACTAAATAGAAATATAGCACATCAGAAGGTGTTGACTTGCATGCCTCTCTTGAGATATTTAACAGTTATATCACTGTCCATCACAAATGAAGGCATTTGGCTCGAGTGTCAGCTTACAAATATGAGGTAATGAGTTCAATTCCCAGACCAGATTGTGTGTTGTGTTCTTGAGCAAGACACTTTATTTCACGTTGCTCCAATTCACTCAGCTGTAGAAATGAGCTGCTGAAAATTATACTCACCATGTATACTCACAGTGCATTCCATATTTAATTTGTTTCAATAGGTTAAAATTTGAGGGATTTTTTTTTTCTTTTGATCAGAATTTGTCATTTAGACAATAATCAATCCCATTATTAAGGATAAAATCTAAAGCGACAAGCTGGCAGAATAGTTAGCACAACAGACAAAATGCTTAGTGGCACTTCTTCCAGTTCTTTATATTCTGAGTTCAAATTCAGTAGAGGCCAACTTTGCTTTTCATCCTTTTGTGGTCAATGAAATAAGTATCAGTTCAATATTGGGGTCAATGTAATTAACTAACCTTCTCCTATGGAAACTGCTGGCCTTCTGCCAAATTTTAAAACCATTATTAATGATAAAATTTTACTAAATTACAATTATTTGGTTTACTATATCAAGTATGCTATCACTTTAGTACTGAATGTTACTGCCAATGGTGCTGGCCAATAATAGGACAGCATCATTGACAGTATAAAAATCCCATTACCCTTCAGTTAGTAATCCAGTACTGTAACAATTCACAGCTCTATCTACAACAATAACAGCAATAGAATCTTCAACAAAACCATTTAAAAAGACAATGAACAATTGAGAATGAACAGGTAGACGAACAGGTGTTATGTAATTGCACACAACTGAAATATTAACAAATGCTTCAGCAATCAATAAGACCATCCTTCATAATCAGTAACAATTCTATGAAACTAATGAGCGTCTCTGACAGAAATAGCAGGAAGTTTAACTAGTTTCCTACCTGACTGCTTTCACAAATATTTTTTATCTTCATTTAATAAAAGGATAGGATAAAGAAAATTACTAGCCTAATTAAGAGTGTGCGTGTGTATATATATATATATATATATATATATATATATATATATATATATATATATATGTGTGTGTGTGTATGTGTGTGTGTGTGTGTGTGTGTGTGTGTGTGTGTGTGTGTGTGTGTATATATATATATATATAGACACACACACACACACGGATAGAGATATATATATATAAATATCCTTACAATTTTATCATACAGAATTTATTTTATAGTATATAGATATTAGTCATCAACAAACCAGCAGTATACTGATACTGCTATGCCTAGATACCTCAGTTTTCCTAAATGGAGAAAAGATACCAAATCTTGTACTCAAAGGTATGATTTAATCTACTTAATATCTACAGAATGCTGAAGTATACAATTATATATCGTATCCCCTGTGGTTCATAATAGACCATACTTCTACTCAAAGACATCACAACCATGAAACATCAAGACCTACGTTGTCCTTCCTTTTTAATACGTATACATACATAGGGTGTGATTTGCAGGAAATTTGGCTGTTATGTCTAGCAAGCAGAGCAACCATGTAGAGGTTCTCTTATTGGTCAATGAGTCATAAAAGTTTATGATGAATTTACATTTTCATGTATGATTTATATGTATATTTCATTAAGTATAATATAAAAATAGAATGGTATCTGTGTGATCAGGGTCTTTGCTTAGACACTGCTGCAAGCATTGCTAAATCGCATTATTCTCCTTATTTCGGTTTTTCTAGTTGATTTGTTCTATTAAATATAACTCAAGAAAATATCCTCCAATTTGCATTATATAACATATCACAGTATAGATGAATACACAGATTTCCACAAAAAAAGGGAAATATATATATCATCATCATCATCATCATCGTTTAACGTCCGCTTTCCATGCTAGCATGGGTTGGACGATTTGACTGAGGACTGGTGAAACCGGATGGCAACACCAGGCTCCAGTCTGATTTGGCAGAGTTTCTACAGCTGGATGCCCTTCCTAACGCCAACCACTCAGAGAGTGTAGTGGGTGCTTTTACGTGTCAC
>NC_068987.1:64968009-64977521 GCF_001194135.2 Octopus bimaculoides | reverse complement strand
CCCGCACAAAAACGGCCACGCTCGAAATGGTGTCTTTTATGTGCCACCCGCACAAGAACCAGTCCAGGGGCACTGGCAACGATCTTACTTGGCTTGCCGGGTCTTCTCACGCACAGCACATTTCCAAAGGTCTCGGTCAGTAGTCATCGCCTCGGTGAGGCCCAATGTACGAAGGTCTTGCCTCACCACCTCAGCCCAGGTCTTCCTGGGCCTACCTCTTCCACGGGTTCCCTCAACTGTTAGGGTGTGGCACTTTTTCACGCAGCTATCCTCCTCCATTAAAAATGATGCTTTTCATAGGCATGGTTGATTGGTTGAGAAACTTTGCAACCTTGTGGTTTTGGGCTCAGTACCACTGTCTTCTACTATAGCCCAAGACCAATCAATGCCATGTGAATAAATTTGGTAGATGAGAACTGTGTGGAAGCCCATCATGTGTGTGTGTGTTTGTGTCTTTGCGTTAGTGTTTGCACCCCACCACCATCACCACTTGACAACTGGTGTTGGTTTGTTTATGTCCTTATAACTGAGTGGTTTGGCAAGAGACAGATAGAATAAGTACCAAGCTTACAAAAATAAGTACTGAAGTCAACATCAACTACAACCATTCAAGGCAGTGCCCCAGCATGGTCACAGTCTAATGACTGAAGCAAGTAAAAGATAAAAACAGAATGATTACACTGTATGCATTCCTGCATGTCATAAGAGGTGACTAAAATGGTTGATATCAGGAAAGCATCCAACTGTAAAACACTGCCTCAAAAAGTCCCATTTAAACTATGCAGCATGGAAAAAAAAAAATGAACATGATGATAAGGATAATGACATCTTTTATCAAGGCATTCCAAAAATTCAGTTAATCGATAACCCCCATCACTAACGGGTTACTGGAATTTAAACGTTATTGAGCCTGTCTCAGTTTTAACTAGGATTTGTAAATGTTTACCATGCAGTTGAAAACCATAAAGGTACACAATACTTATTTTATCGACTGGTATTTATTTTATAAACCTTGGAAGGGTGACCAGGTTAACTAGACCCATGCAAGATTTGAACTCAAAATGTAACAAAAACCACAAAGGATTTTGTTCAGCACTCTACTGATTTTGCCATCCACTTTTCTGCATGAATATGAATATATTGGGTTGGCAACTAAGTTCCTGCTGTCTTTTTAAATCTTAGAATTTATTGAGTTTTTAAATTTTGGAATCTTTTTTTTTTTCAAGAATTTTATTTTTGAATCATTTTGGAATCTATTTTGTATTTATTTAAGTTAATTTTTGTTTATTATCAGATCATTAAAATGGAATGTCAAGTTAAGAAAAACCAGCATTTTTGACACCTCCTTTTTGCTTTTAATCAATGTTCTAAGGCCGCAAAAGCTGCTCATGACATTTGTGCTGTGTATGGAGAGGGTGCCATAGCTGAAAGAACCATTCATGATTGGTATGCCAAGTTCAAAAATAGAAATTTTGACCTCAAAGATGCATCTCGTTCTGGCCATCCAGTTGAGTTCGATGAAGAGCAATTAAACCAACTTTTGCACGAAAATTCTCGTCAAACGACAAGAAAACTGGCAGAGAAAATGGAATGCTCCCACAGTGCTATAGAGAAGCATCTTCACTCGATGGGAAAGGTTCAGAAGTATGGAGCATGGGTTCCGCATGCTTTAAGTGACAACAAAAATCAACGAGCCACAATCTCCGCTGGTTTGCTTGCTTGTCACTGCTCAACTCATGGACACAAGCAAGAATTTCTTTACCGAATCGTTACTGGTGATGAAAAATGGTGCCTGTACATCAACATGAAGCAGCATAAGAAATAGCTTAGCCCCGGTAAACAAGCGACACCGTGCGTGAAACAAGATCTTCATCCACATAAAACGATGTTGTGTGTATGGTGGGACTGGGAAGGGATTATCCATTACGAATTGCTTGAACAGTAATAAACAGTCAATGCGGAACTATGTCCAACTGATGGAACAACTCAACATGGCTATTCAAGAGAGAAGACCTAATCGGCAGCATGGAGTTCTGCTGCTGCACAACAACGCCTGCCCTCATATCACCTATAAGACCAAGGAAGCCATTCAAACACATGGCTGGGAAGTACTGCCACACCCGTCATACTCTCCTGATTTGGCACCTATGGATTTCCATCTCTTCGATCTCTTTCAAATGCTATGCATGGAGTTTCATTCAATACTGATGCAAAATTGAGCGCTTGGTTGGATCAATTTTTCAAGTCAAGATCAGGTGAATTCTACCAACGAGGTATTGAAAATTTTGATGAACTTTGGGAAGACATAAACAACAAGGGTGAATACATTATTGATTAATTAGTTGTTATTTTTTATTAAACCTTTTGAAAAATTTAAATTTAAAAAAAACACGGGTACTTACTTGCCAACCCAATATATATATATATATAATATATGTAATGTATGTATGTATGCATGCATGCATGCATGTGTGGGAGGGAGAGAGTAAGAGAAAGAGAGCAATGTCCAGTGATGATACCACTGAATACTTCATATTTTCATAGTATATCAAGAGTCAAGCTCTCTGTAAGCTGTACACAAAAGTTGATCTCATAATTAGAAGCTGATCAAACAGTAACACTTCCTTTTTTCTCTTTTTGTATATGGGGTGGTCAAAGGCATGGTCGACCTTTGCTTCCCACAACAACCACACACACACACCACATCTGGTGAGATCAATGCAATTTATGTTCAGTTTAAACACCTGCAGGTGAGGCTTGTAGATAAAAGTATGCAAAGTGAGGGAAGAGCTGTTCTAAGAAGAAAGGACTGGGTAAACAACTGAGTGAAGGACTAGGGAAACGCAATTCAATAACAGCAACAAGATGTGAAGAGACATTAATGGTACAGAAATAAAGTGCAACCTCTCGGCAGGGATTATGTACATCTATATGAACTGAACCATTAAGAGTTATAAAGTATCTTGGTTACTTAAACAGAAAACTAATGAAAATACAAACAACTGACACTTCAGAGTATCAACTTAACTCACTCCAACAACTTATGTTTGTGTATACTTCAACAAATGAAAAAAAAACAAAACAAACCCTGTTTTCCAGAAGGCCATAATATGTAACAAAACAGAAATGTAGGCGAACTTTCACTGCAAACATTTCAATGGTTAAAGAATTTTGAAAGCAAACTCTAAGGCTAAAATTAGGAGCCACAACCAGGACTGAGATTAAGTAGACAATAAAAACCTCAAGTTGATGCTTACTTTGACAGTTTGCATGCTAAATGTCCAACTTTGTTAGTAGTGGAGCACCTTAGCCTCATAGCCACCACCACAGTATAATCAATCAGTCATCTATACAGATGATGAGCAAAAACTGGTAATATTACTAAAGAAACATAATCTTCAGCCAAAACAAACTGCATTATAGCAGGCAAGATAAATTAGCTGTCATCTTTAAAATGAAAAATATGATTAACAATACTAAGTAAATATGCTCTTTACATATGCTTTACATATATATTCAATCATTTATTTATTTACTTATTTTATACATTTTTAAGCTACGAAGTTTACTTTGCAGCTAGCAGGTTCACTCTCATTCCATGAAACCAAGGGCAAATGTCTCCTACAATAGCTTCAGGCTAACCAATGCCTTGTGAGTGTCTGTGTGAACGTTTATATTCTGTACTTTGCAGAGGTGACATTTGTTGATATTTCTCTGTCAACAAATTATCCAGTAGCTTTGCACTTTGGAAAACAATCAGCATCATCAATTTAACATCCACTTTTCCACACTAGCATGAGTCAAATGGAATTTACTGAGGCAGATTTTCTTCAACTGGATGCTCTTCCCATCGCCAACTCTCACCTATTTCCAAGTAAGATAATATTTCCTTACGACCAGACGTTTCATGGCATTTTGGAAACTCTATATTTCTCCTACACTTTGAATACCTTCTTATACTGTCTGGATAATCTAATTACTTCGTTTAATGAAATTATTGAAATCTATTTCTAATAATTTGCACAGCGTCTACTAAGTCTATGAGGCAATTATTATCCTGTCATTATGGCATTGCATACCTTCTGCATGTTTAAACATGGTCAGGACAATTTAAAGTAACTACTACTTCAATGTATTATGAGGTGCACTATTCAGATAAGACTGAATTATCAGAATATTCCATTTTAATAGCCATCCAAGGATTTAAGCTTACTTATTGTGGTGGACTTGTATAATTATCACAAATATTGATAAGCACAGACATAGCAATATTTCTTTACTAAAAAAAAAAATTGCATTTTGTTTACAGCAGAACTGTTAACTGAAACAAAAACAAAAAGCCAACTTATGAGCAAATAAAATATCACTGCACAACAATAATCAATAGCATTATTTACATTTGAAGGATATTTATCCTCATCTTGTTTGTTGTTAACACAATGTTTCAGCTGATATACCCTCCAGCCTTCATCACCACTATGCCATGTACCCGTGGCGTAGTGTTTAAGAGCATAGGCTACTAACCCCAAAAGTCCAAATTCAATTCCAGGCAGTGACCATAATGATAATAATAATAATAATAATAACAACAAAAAATACCTTAAGAATGAGAACTCAGGTTCAAAATTTCCCCAAGACACCTGATGAAGGCTGGAGGGTATATCAGCCGAAACATTGTGTTAACAACAAACAAGATGAGGACAACTATCCGTCAAATGTAAATAATGTACATAATTCCTCATCTCTTAAATACAGAACTGAATAATCAACAAATATTTTAGGTCAATATATTAAACTGGTTAGGTTATTTAACTTAACTGAGACCTAAAACATTATTCAGTTGCTCATTTGTTTAATGTTTTGTTTTTGCATGCTAGTATGGGCTGGACAAGAACTTATTTGAGGCACATTTTAAAATTGGATGCTCTTCCTGTCACCAGCACTTTCCTGTTTTTTAGGTAAGGGATTTACTTCAAGAGTGCAGAACAACTGGTCACAGTGTCAACAAGGAACAAAGAACATAAACATCATATCACTATTTTGCTCGGATGGTGACAAGCAAGGCTATGGAAAGTCAACATTCACACACACATGCACACAAACAGACACACATATACAATAAGCTTCCATACAGTATCCATCTATCAATTCCATTCACAAAGTATTAATCAGCCCAGGACTATAGTAGACAGTCATCCAAGATGCCTTATAATAGGGCTGAACCTGAAATCACATAGTTGCAAAACAAACTTCTTACCACACAGCCATGCCAGTACTTATATGTTTATTTGTATGTGTGTATATATGACATCCATTCTGCATGCTAGCATTAATGACACAACAGGGTTTTTTCAAACATAACATTTTCACCCTGTTAAAGAAGTTATTTTTTTCATTACCGGATGCTCTATATATTTCAACTTTCAAACTATAAAAACAGGTACCACTGCACAAATGTTCTTACTAAGGATCCTATTAGAAATTTTCTGCAAATTTTGCTAATGCTATTTTCAATCTATCAAAAGAGCTTGGAATAAAATGAGTACTAAATTTAGTTGCTTATTCCCAGGTCAGTTCTAATCAAGCAGACATATGATCAAAAACAATCCAGCTATAATTATCAGATCATTTTATGTTCCAGATATATTAGGTAATAGGTACAATATGACATTTTAAGATGGTTAGTATGAGATTTAAAGGAGATATGGCTACTATTTCTAGCAGTCAAAGCAGCTACAGGGTGGCTTTCTTTTAGTTGTGAGCTGATATGTACATAAATGAAATACTCTAATAATGTAATTGCCTAATTTATTTGTGAATAATATGCATTTTTCCCTGGATTTTTAAACTTAAGTATTAGGGGTGCACAAAGTACATGTCACCCATTTTTTTTTTCCCCAGCCAAAGTGGACCACCACATCTGGGAAGGTATCACAGAAGTTATATCTATTGTTTAAGTTAATTGATATATAACAAAGAGTTAAAAATCACTATAATTAATGTTGCATTTTCCTATGATAGTAATTAATACATTAAATGTTTGGTGCCACAGGTAAAAACGTGTCCCATGGAATTACTGCCATCAGCCTTCAGTACAGAAGGCCAAATCAATTTTCAATACAAAAAAAGGAAAAAAAAAAAAGACCAGAATGTAACACTTTTATTATTGAAAATACTACTTTATGTAATGTGAAGATTAAAATAATAATTAATCAATAAGGATAATACATAAATACTTCTCTTCCTGAAATACTGTAATTATTACAATCAACCTTCACTAAATACACTTCCACTGAAAGAACAAATGTATTCAATAATAACAGTATTTAAATGGACATACATACAATGAAAGTGTTTGCATTCAGCAATGTCCTCTACATCCTCCCATACTGAAGGTTGATGGGAATAGTTCCAAAGGATTCTACTTAGCTCAAAATCATTGACATGAAATAATCAGAAAATAACTGACAATTGCAATATAACAATCACTTGTTTTTATCAAGACAGAAATTCATACTATAAATAAAATGCACAAACAAAGCCAACATCATTTATGTCCTATGAAATTATATACAAAATACTACATACAATAGTCTTTAATATACATTTATTCACTTCCTTAAAATTTGAAATAACGTTTCAATTTAAGATTCTGATTTAAAAAAGAAAAAGACTAAATTGAAAAATGAAATTTTTTTCACCATATTGAACTGACATAAGTATATATATATATATATATATATATATATATATATATATATATATAAGTCAAGACTATTGAAAAGGTTGCAAGACGCAACAAAAATTTTAGGAAAATAAAAATAAGGACTAAGTGGAAATTTTACCGGTGAGTGTGTTAAATTATAAGGCACAAAAAGAAAATGACTCTCCAGACACACCAGAATATGCATCAACAGACAAACTCACATAAAGAATCTTGCAAACCAAATCCTAAAACGAAATATGTATAAGCATATATGTATATATTGGGTTGTCCGGAAAGTTCGTGCTGATTTATAGTAGCTTACCTTTCAACTTATTTGCCATGAAACCACCTCAATTCTTGGGAAGAGGTTATTGGCTCCTGTGCAGGTGGCACATAAAATACACCATTTTGAGCATGACTGTTGCCAGTACAGCCTGACTGGCCTTCATGCCGGTGGCACATGAAAGCACCCACTACACTCTCGGAATGGTTGGCGTTAGGAAGGGCATCCAGCTGTAGAAGGTCTGCCAAATCAGATTGGAGTCTGGTGTAGCCATCTGGTTCACCAGTCCTCAGTCAAATCGTCCAACCCATGCTAGCATGGAAAGCGGACGTTAAAACGATGATGATGATGATGATGTATCTTCTTAATATATAAAGCTGAAGTTGTGTGAAGCCTTTTTGAAAGTTTATAGAAATCCACATTTTCCACTTTTTCGTAAAAATTTTTACATCAATGGAATTTTCTCGATGTGAACTTTCTAGTGCAGTAATTAGATTTTAAAAATTCCATTTACTTTGTGTGATTTAAGGGAGATTTGGCTTTTGATTCTAGCAACGTTGATATTTCTTCCATTCTATCTGTACCAGCGTTTTTACACATCGATCACGTGCTCAACATAAAATATAGAGAGTAAGAGTAAAAGCGGGAGAGAGAGAGAAAGTGATACATACAAAGTCCTAGATTAACTTGGTTTAAGACTATTCTTTCCTTCTATCTACCTTATTCACTCTTACTTCGTTCTTCTTCCTCTCTCCCATTTAATAGCTTTCTTCTATCCCTCTACCTCTAACTATCCACGTGACCTGGTCATTTGTGGCTTATCGTCATTTCTCTGCTTCGACCACATCTCTTTTCTTTGCTTCACTTTCTCATTTCTTACACATGCCAGCACCACTGCTCTTTCTTCCAAGGAATCTGGGGCTCTTAGCCTCCTTTTGCCGACGTTGCAATGATAATTTGTGACTAGACTCGTTCATATTTTCATTATATTGTCCGTCTGCATGTTCAGCGTCCTTGTCTCCTCTTAGTATTTTTTTACATATTTTTCATAACATAGAAACATAAAAACACACAACCACACATACGTGGTCTGTGACAACAACATACACATAAATACATACACACATCAACATTATAGATATAAGATTTAATGTGTGTTTCTTATATAAACACGCGCACGCATTGCCATTTTATAACTGTCTTCCGTTCTCCCTTTCTCTCTCTTCATTGCTCCCGTTCTCTATTCCTTTCTCCCCCCCCCTCTCTCTCATCCTCTCCTCTCTCGCTCTCTCAAACGCGCACACACACACACACACACACACACACACGTACACACAAGCATTCACTACAATAGAACTAGACCTTACCTTACTACATGTTCGTCAATGTTTTGTAAATATACAAACTACAGAGCTTATATAGACAGGACAACACATTGCAAATCAGTGAATCTCATTAGAAATGTGAAAACTACCTACCCTGCCATCTGTTATAATTTCTGCTGTTCAGTTTAATATATACATAGATTATGCCTCCAAAGAAGAGAGTTTGCTGAGGAAAGAAAGCAACCGGTTTAAAAAGACAGCAACAGACTGCAGCAATTCACCACATTCCAGAAGCTACTTTGAACATAATGCAAAATGGTGCATCAACATCTACTGCCCAATCTGATAGAATTCTGGCAAAACTGTGTAGCAACAGATCGCCACCAATTGCTTCATCAGAAATTGCCATCCTAGCTCCTGCGAAAAGGGATTACCCTGCTATGTATAATCAGGGCAGCGCAAAAAGTTGTTTTGCACAAGCATTTGTATAGCCAATTAGACGGATGAAATCTACGTACACTTAATAATGTTACGCAAAACAACCTTCAGACTTTCTCTATTAATTTCATCATAAGTGTATTTTCGTTGTAAAGCTTTCTTTTTTAGTTGATTTTCACCTAGCAAGACTTCTCGTAGAAGGTGTAATAAGTCACACCCGGATATACTGCTAGAAGGTATATTATATATGCATATGCATATATATATATACATACATACAATGGCCTTATTTCAGTTTCTATCTAACAAATTCACTCTCAAAGCTTTGGTCAGCCCAAGGCTATAGTAGAAGACACTTGCCCAAGGTGTCACGTGGTGGGACAGAATCTAGAACCATGTGGTTGAAAAGCAAGCTTCTTACCACATAACCATGCACCAAAACCCCAAAGAAAGTATATGTATACTATACATGAGCTATTTTCCCAGGATTTGATAGCCATAAGTAGAGATACACATTATACAGACATGTATTATACATGAGTAACTATGATAGCTTCAGCTTACATTTACCATTTTATCAATTAGCATCTATCATTGCACACCAAGAACAAATTACAGATATTTAAATGCCATGATAATTCCTGCATTAAATACAGTTTACCAACCCCAAATTACAATTCGATTTCAAAATATTCTTTGTTACCAACTGTAAAGCAGAACTAAAACCCAATTTAAAACGTTTTTTACAATTTTTATTTTA
>NC_068987.1:64957196-64964726 GCF_001194135.2 Octopus bimaculoides | reverse complement strand
AACTGACACTGTTAGAACAAAAGCAAGCTGAGAATACAGAGATTCCAAAATCTCCACATAAATGAACTACAAACAATATTGCTAAAGTGTCAACACATATAAAGAAAGGATAGTAAGATTTTGTTGATGACAACCTTAATTGTGAACATAAGAATTACAAGAGGAAATTACAATGAGCTCAGTGTCTACACTGAGCAGTACAAAGATGATGTGCCATAAACATCAAACAATTTTCAATAAGTTCTTTGCCTCTCAAGATAGTGATGGTGAATTATATTATAACGAAGATAGGATCACTCTCATTTCAACACCACCACCATCCCTCACACAGTAGCCAACAGTTTTTGTGGTAGGAACATACACTATTACAAATATTGTGACATATTTCCTAACATATTTCTCTTCAAATGTTTTCATTTATACATATTGTATTGTGTAGGTTTAGAAGCTTACTTTTACACATAAGAGTGTTCATGTAATTTGTTTGTTGTTGATTTTTGAAAAATCTATCAGAATACATTATCATTTTATAGCTTGAAAATCAATGGGCATATTAATTTCATATAATGGTAAGGATTTTCAGAAACACATTACCCCTGTAGCACAGGAGATGGATGTCTGTACACACAGTACAGATATATACCCACATACTTAGATCAAGCCATCAATGTGCAAGCATTCAAGAACAAAGACCATTAAAAACAACAAGATATACAGAATGCCTCAACATTCGGAATATCAAGAAAAAGCAGTGGAACCCAGGCAAGTCTTGAAATCAGTTTTCTCTCTCTCTCCCTCTCTCTGAATCAGCTATGAGAAAGGGCCAAAAAGGAGCATTTGCATTATGACCCTCACCAATCCTTTTACCACTACTTTGTTACCATGGCAACAAGGAAAAGAACTTTACAGTGACAATTTCTACTAAAAGCAAACACAAAAGAGAAAGTAAAGTTTTCTAAGCCAAACCGAACCAGAACAGGTGTTCCAGGCATGACCAAATCATACACCATTCAGACATAATGTATCTAGGAGTAGATTACATAGTGTTTTTCTTCTTTTAAAAACAGTAAAGGTATTGGTTCAGGATGACTAAGGCGGCGAACTGACAAGAGTCGTTAGCACACCAGGCAAAATGCTTAGTGGCATTTCGTCCGCCTTTACATTCTATGTTCAAACTCCGTCGAGTTCGACTTTGCTTTTCATCCTTTTGGAGTTGATAAAATAAGTACCGGTCAAGCACTGGGGTCGATGTAATCGACTTACTCTCTCCTCCGAAACAATGTAAATCCATTATTTCAGGAAGATTTTGTTGCTATTTCTAGCAGGTCGAAAGACCACGAGCAGGATCAGGATCAGGTGTTTATTGTTGATGTCAATGTTTGTTATTGAGGTCAGGTTGAGTAACTTCACAGGTTTCCCTTGTTAGCTTCTAAAAGCTCCGTCGTTTTTGTTTAACCCCAGCGCACTCTGAATGAACAGATCTAAAGACATTCCAGCCTTAAACATCAAGGGTTATAATATCAATGTCTAGTTTTAAAGCAGTAGGTAAATTAGGCTACCACAGAAAAGCTTCCTTGTTTCTTACACAGGTTTGATAGTTTGCAGCAGGTGGTGGTGGAATAAACATTTTAAACTGGTTTACAAATTCAATCTATACAAAAGGCTATTTGCATTGTACAGACTATATTTCAAAGTTAACTTTGTGTGCGCGCGCGAGTTGTTGATTTAAATTCAATTTACGGCAACAATTAACTATGGGAAGTAATCATTTCAGATCGGTTTCAGTTTCTTGTTATTGCGATTCATTTTCACTTTTGTTTTTGTTTCGCAAGCCAAATTATTAAAAAAAGAAAATCTAAAACGAAAAAAATATATAATTCAAGCATCACCACTAACTACGTTTTCATTGAAAGCCAAAATGCCGCTGCATTACCACCTAAAAGAAAAAAAATGTAATTCTCTGGCGGCCAAACGAAATCATACTAGGTAGTGACTGCTCCTAAAGTTTAATACGGTTGCAAAATTTGACAACCCACTTTGTAACTCAAATGGTTTCGGTGTAAAGACTTATAAGTTTTACCGGGAGGTAAGCTGAATGGTGGATAGTTTAAAATCGCTGCCTCTGATTTGATCCCACTGCACAGTGCACTTCTAACTGTAGTCTCGGTTAACCCAATAGACCAATATTTGTTTCAATCATGGGCACTGCCTTGAAGGGTTTTAGGCTATGGAGATTCCGATTCTGAAAAAAAAATTTTCAAAAATCTCAAATTCAAAATTTCGATCCCCCCCCCCCCCCCGGTTTTTATATAGATCCACACCCGGTGGAAAAAGTGAAAAAAAAAATAGTGTAGTAGTTGAAGTGCACCTTATATGAAATAAATATGAAGGAAAAAATGCGCTTTGGCAAACGGGGTTAGGGTTGGGGTTAGGGTTAGGGTAAACCTAACCCTAACCAGATTTGGCTGTTATCTCTAGCATGTAAATAGCCTGCTTGGTGGGGCGCGGAATTGAAATTTTTCAAACAATTTTTTTTCAGAATCGGAATCTCCATAGCCTAAAATTTTTTTTTATGGGGAATCGCATGACCGTGACATGTAAAACACATTATCGAAAACGAAAATCGCCAAAATTAAAAAATAAAAAAGTTACAGCCATTTTCCCTCAGTGTCTAATTCCAATGTCCACCAAAATACATTCGGCTTCTCAAGATCATCGTCCTTTATTCTTCATCTTTTACTCGCTTTAGTTATTGGCACCACTTTGAAGGATTTTAGTCGAACGAATCGCCCCCCAATAATTTTTCCTTTAAAGCTTGTTACTTATTCTATATAAGTCTCTTTTGCCGAACACCAGGTTTTGTGATGGTTTCTTTTACGAACCAAATAGCTTCTCTTCATTAAAAAAGAAAAAAAAGGAATTTTATAGGGTTTGTCTCACTTGGGATGCGGTAAATGTAATCAATGAAAACCTTTGAACTTTATATATCACTGGTATTGATTTTCTATACCTGCAGAAGGACGAAAAGTGACAAGTTGAGTGCAGCGTTGATTTTAACTGAAGACTGGCTGAAATAACAAATGTTGAATCAGAAATGCATTGATTTAGTCGTGCAAAATATTGGACTTTACTTAAAACTCTTTCAAAGCCTATTTGAGTTTATCAAATAATAAAATACGATATATGGTGACTAACGGTTTGCAGGAGGGGGCCTTTGCAGAAGTCGCTTGACCTAATAGAAATCGCAGTTAAATTTCTTTCAATTCACACCGTATCGTCTTAAAGAAAAAGGGGGTAACGAAAAGACACAAGAGATTCGTTACTTAGATAATGTAGTCCTAAGCACTGCTCGTCAGACGGGATGGTCACGACTGGAACAACAAAAAGAAGCATGCTACGTATATGTTAAATAAGCCAAACAAACGATTTTTTTAAGTGAGAAAACCTTACCTCAATGCGTGTTTTGCATAGAAAACACAGCCGACGAATTGTATTCCTTTATATGCACATAAAACAAGACAAGACAACAAAAATGACACTTAATAACCGAAGAGTATTCAAAACTATGAAGCGTGAGTGAGAGTGTTAGATAAATAGTGAGTGTATGTCGGAGGAAGAGAGGGAAGGCGGGGGAAGTATTGAGAAAAGAGAAGTTGTTTCGCAATATGGTTTAAAATTTGAAAAGTTATGTTTGTTTGCGCACTATATCTATCTGATATATGTTTATCTTATTGCATTTATCCTTGTATTTGATATGTTTAGATCCTACAAACTCGATGTGTGTGCGCACGCACGTATTGATAGAGAGAGGGGGGATTGAGAGATAGAAAGAGGAGGATTGATAGATAGAGAGAGGGGGTATTGATAGGACAAACTGGATAAATATAATTCAATATATAATATATTATTATTTTTATTAATCCTTACAAAATGCTTAGTGACATATTTATTCAAAAAGTTCTGGATTCAAATTCTGCTTGAGGACGACTTGGCCATTTATTCTTCTGGGGTTGATAAAATAAGTACCAGTTGATTTAATCGACTAGTCCCCTCCTACCAAAATTCAGGCCTTGTGCCTATAGTAAAAAGGATTATTATTATTGTGAAGATTGCCCCGCCGCCCTCTTTTGGCCGGGAGGGGAAGGCAATTTTTATTTGTCTAGTGGCTGTAGTGAAAAAGGTAGTATGGTGGACCCGTTTGAAAGGGCTAAAGGCAGGCACTTTCCTCTGTGGCCAAGCCCTCATCAACTTTTTCAAGTTTCATTTGAAGAGGAAGTTGAGAGTAGGGAGGGAAGTGTTGCTTTGTAGCAAGTTTGTTGAATGGTGAGTGAATGTTGGAAAAATGGCCAGTGTGAAAAAACCAATTCTGAGCATGCACCTGTAAACAAAAGAAGGGCTCTTGCCCTGTTGTTCAGGCACCCGTGGGTTTTTCCACGGGGTCCTCAAAGCGTCTCCTCTATTGAGAGTTTTAAATTGTTTAATTTTTAATCGTTATTTATTTTGTTTACAGGTTGTAAAACCCATTGTATCGTCCTGTCTTTTGTCTTTTATGTTGTATGTGTTTTAATGTAATTTTATGTAAGCCCTTGTGGCCAATAAACGAATTATTATTATTATTATTATTATTATTATTATTATTATTATTATTATTATTATTAACCCTTACAAAATGCTTAATGGCATATTTTCCAGCTTTTTAAGTTCTGGATTCAAATTTCACCAAGGTCAACTATGCCTTTCATCTTTTCAGGGTCGACCAAATAAGTAACAACTGAACAATGGGAGGGCAATGTAACTGACTTAACCCTCCCTTAAAACGGCTGGCCTTGTGTCATAATTTGAAACCTTCATTACGTTTATTCTTCAAATGATACAAAATGACTCAAGGGTCAAGAGTTTCGTGCACAGCCACTTTGGCACCAAACTCTCAGCTCTTAAGTGACGTCTGCTGACAAATAATAACTTTGTATTATAGGCACAAGGCCTGAAATCTTGTGAGAGAAGACCAATTGATTACATCAACCCCAATACCCAAATGGTACTTATTTATCAACCACAAGAAGATGAAAGGCAAACTTGACCTCAGCAAGATTTGAACTCAGGACATAAGTTTTAGAAGAAATGCCTGTAAGCATTTTTCCAATATCTATCACTTCAGCCAGCTTACTGCCTTAAGAATAATAACTGTTTCAAATGTTAGCACAAGACCAGCAATTTTCAGGGGAGGGGTAAACTGAACTCAGAACATAAAGCTAGATGAAATGCTGCCAAGCATTTTGTATGGTGTGCTAATGATTCTGTCAGTTCACTGTCAGAACTTTGAAGGGAGGGGAAAATTGAACTCAACATAAAGCCAGAAGAGATGCATTTTGTCTGGTGTGCTAATAATTCTGTAAGTTCACTGTTTTCTTAGTAATAATAATAATGATGATATATACTAACATGAACATGTACATTATTTACATTTGACGGATATTTATCCTCATCTTGTTTGTTGTTAACACGTTTCAGCTGATATACCCTCCAGCCTTCATCAGGTGTCTTGGGGAAATTTTGAACCTGGGATCTCATTCCTAAGGTATTTTTCAATGTTGTTGTTATTATTATTATTATTATCATTTTTAAGGTCACTGAATGTTGACCTTCTGTGTAGAAACTACCTACTTCAGTATGGACACTAATAAATATCAACAAGAAGAGGGTTTAGCTATAGGTTCGCCATTATCACCGATAATAGCCAATATATATATGGAATACTTTGAGAATTTGGCTTTAGGATCAACACCACTAAAACCAACCCTATGGCTGCGATATGTTGATGACACCTTCATACTCTGGCCCCACCAGGAAGATGTCCAAGTGCTGTTAGATCATGTGAACTCAATAAAGCCATACCTACAGTTCACAATGGAAAAAGAAAAAGACAATCAGCTAGCATTCCTGGACGTATAAATAACACACACCAAGTATGGATTCAGGATATCCATATACCACAAGCCGACCTTCACTGGACGATACCCCAACTTCAACTCTCACCATCCATACAGTGTAAAGAGAGGGATTGCTCAGTGCCTAAGACATCAAGCAATGAATATAAGTAGCAATCGTGATATCCACCATGAAGAAATGATCAAGCATACTCTCCACTCCAATTAGGAAGAAAAGAGAGGATGAAACCGATAAACTGTCCACAGTCTGTCTACCCTATGTGAAAGGCCTCTCTGAAAGATACAAAAGATATGCGGCCCATATGGCATCAGAATAGTATTCAAAAGTAATACAACACTTTGCAAATATCTCCTTCGAGTAAAACCACCAATAGAAGAGAATATGACCAAAGACTGCATGTACTCCATCCCATGCAGTTGTGGTAGGTTATACAAAAGTGAAACATGCTGCCTCCTCAAAATAAGGGTAGAAGAACATCGCAAAGCTGTGACACGGGGAGATAAGCAGACCGAGTGCAGATATGAACAGCATAAGGGAACCGGTATTAAGAAGGATAGGAGAATATTAGATTTACAAGCCGTAAAATTCACTCCATAATTGCCCATGGGCATATGGCTTAGTGGTTAAGAGCGTGGGCTACTAACCCCAAGATTCCGAGTTCAATTCCAGGCAGTGACCTGAATAATAATAATAATAATGATAATAATAACATCCAAAAATACCCAGGTTCGAAATTTCTCCAAGACACCTGATAAAGGGTATGTCAGGAGGGTATATCAACCTGTTTTTTTGTTAACAACAAACAAGATAAGGACAAATATCCGTCAATTGTAAATAATGTACATAATTCCTTAAATATAGAACTGTATAAACATGTATATGTGGGAACATATATAAATGTAAGTCTGTAGGACTAGGGTGAAGAGAAGATTTTTGAGGACTGAATCTTGATAGACCCCTATCTTCACACCAAATTTATTACTGTAATCGTTGTTGACTCACACTTTACTAACTGCATCTTTGCAAATAGCTTGTACAGCCCTAACAAGCAATCTGTCTGTATCTAGTTTCCTTAGTACTGAACATGGTACCCTGTCAAAGCCTTCTCCAGGTCAACAAATGCCAAGGATAGTGGTTTGCTTGTAGCCAAGCATTTCTCCTACAGTGCCTCACTAGGAAGATTGCACTACCAGGCACAAAGCCAACTGCATCTCATTCAGATCTGCTCTGTCACAAATTATATATCTATATATATAAAAATGAGAATGTGTGTCTGTCTGTCTGTCTGTGTAAATCCCTAAAACTCGAGAACTACGCAACCAATTTCATTCAAACTTTACACATGCCTTACTTAGGGTTCCAGTTGTGTTTTAGTCAAAAAAAATTATTAACTTCTTGCAGAGTTCGAGCACACGGCAACATAATATCTCCTCCACTATTTAAGTATTACGTGTCAAAAGTGAAACAAAAACACTCATGTCAAATACTTTCACTTTAAAAATGAAACTATTCCACTAACTGAAACAATCACATTTCGATACTGTAGTGACAGATACTTTCACAGAGAGAGAAAGAGAGAGA
>NC_068987.1:64953512-64956071 GCF_001194135.2 Octopus bimaculoides | reverse complement strand
CTTCTCTTGGAAGAGCCCTGCTTCTCACATGGACAACTGTATGTTGGCTGCTCAAGAGTGGGCAGCAACAAAAAACCTATTTGTATATGCTCCACAAGGGAAAACAAGGAACATAGTTTACAATGAGGTGTTATAATCACAACAGCAAGAAAGTATGTACATGATCACCTTCTTTTACGAAACTTCATTGACTTTCATATATTTATATTGATATACATATATATACGTGTGTTTGGGTGCGTGTGTGTATATACATCTCTCTATATAAAGATGATGCGTAGTCTAGACGGCGTTTTTAGATTTCATAATTCTCTTTAACCCGGGCAACGCCGGGTATTTCTGCTAGTATATATATATATATTCTTTTTTTCTTTTACATGTTTCAGCCCTAAGGCTGTTACCATGATGGGGCATCGCCAGTGTAATCACCCTTCTAATGACCAATTCTATGTGAATGGCTTTTAATGAGGGCTTCTGCTGTTCTTCATTTAATCATCTCTTAACTGAACATAGTCCATAGACTTGCTTGGAAATGATGGAAAAATTGGCTACTGTACAAGTGGATCAAATATATTATAAAACCATTTCCCTCAACTTCCAGAAATATTAGGATCTGAAGGATGGAGTTTTAATATAAGAATTTATCTTTTAGTTCCTCTCTGAAGTTTTTTATCTGCTTTTATCATTGTCTTCTAGATCAGACACAGTTTAACTAGCATGAGATGCTTACATCTTTGATCTTATATATATTTACTACCTTAGTGATGAAGTTAATAGATAATCTGTTATATATCATTGTTCTAATATATTTAGAAATAAGATGAACCAGTGGGGAGGGCATCTTGATCTGCTAGAGATAGCAGCTAAATATAATGGCAGAACACTTATTGTACTGAGAATGTATTAGTGAAAAGACTAATAGAGACACTAATGGGAAGTGAGTAATAGGAGGAAAGAGGAGTAATGTCAACAGTTAGTAAAAGAGAGTCAGAGAGTGATGAAGAGGATACTGAGATGAATTGAGCAGGAAGAGATTCAGGACTACTCTGCATTATATACAGGTGAGAGGGGTTGGAAGTAGTGGTGCCAGAAAGAGAGATAGACATGATAGTGAAGAGAAGCAAGAGCAGGCCTTAAAGTTAATATGGCCAAGAAGGTGAACAGAAGAGTGCATGGTGACAGAAGCATCATAAAGTGTGAGTATATGAAGGGTGGATATTGGTTGCAAGAGGGTTTATGGAGAAGGACAGTGAGTGATGGATAGAATAGGAGCAGAGATAAACATGAAATGAAGGTAGCCAATAGTGAGCTAGGGTGTGAGTTGGTCAATGATAACAATGAAAGATGGATGTCAGTATGAAGTTGCTCAGGGAAGGGTAAGTGATGACTGGCAGTGCAGAAAGTGTGATATGTTACATAGTAATGATACAGAAGATAGTAGAGTGATGGAGGCAGGAGTGATAGAGAGACAAGTGGTGACAGCAGGTGTAGACTAGAAATGGATATATTAGGCAAGGGACCAAAAGCATAGCTAGAGTGTGCTGCCCAGGGTGGCCCTTCCGTTTGCCATCCCCAGACCCCACAAACAACATATATTGCCACCCAGGGCGGGCCCCCCCACACCGCCCCCTCCCCTAGCTACACTAGTGGGTATATATGTAGTTTTATGTATGTAGATTTGTGTGTGTGTCTGTGTCAGCATATTGCAAGTGCCTTTATGTGCAAATGTGTGCCTGTATGATAAAATACATTTCATCCA
Organism: Octopus bimaculoides; assembly: GCF_001194135.2. Taxonomy (NCBI): domain Eukaryota; kingdom Metazoa; phylum Mollusca; class Cephalopoda; order Octopoda; family Octopodidae; genus Octopus; species Octopus bimaculoides. Next base: position 64,954,312 of record NC_068987.1, on the reverse strand, counting down.
GCAGTGATGTCTTTTAAACTTGTCTATACACAATGTGTGTGTGTATGCGTGTGTATACACATAAATACATATATATTATCATCATCATCATCATCATCATTTAACCTCTGCTTTCCATGCTGGCTTGGGCTAGATGGTTTGACTGAAACCTGTAAGCTGGAGAGCTGCACCAGGTTCCAATCTGATTTGGCATGGTTTCTACAGCTGGATGCCCTTCCTAATGCCAACCACTCCAAGAGTGCTATGGGTGCTTTTTACGTACCACTAGCACTGCCATTGGCCACAACTATGATTTCACTTGGCTTGATGAGTCTTCTCAAGGATAGCATATTGTCAAAGGTCCTGGTCACATACCCACATGTATACACACACACTCAAACACAAAACAAAAACAGTCGAAATGTTTGGTGTATTAAGAAGTACTGTCTCGAAAGTAATGACAGCCAAAAGAAGCATTTGACCTAGACTGCCTTCTTCCAACTGTTAAACATGGAGGATATATACATACATACATACATGAGGTGGTGCTGAGAAGTTCCTGGCTTAAAGGGTATAGCGAAAGGCCTGGTTGGAAGCCCAACCTTCTGAGTTCTTTTACAGGGCTTAGAAAAACTGAAGAACTACAGCAATGTGTGTAAATCTGAGAGGGGATCATGTTGAATAAAATCATAATTAACTGATCCCTTGTATTTTCTTTTACCCAAAGCCAGGAACTTTTCAGCATCCCCTCATAATTACACATGCATATATATATATATTATACATGTATATACATACATATATATATATACATATATATA
>NC_068987.1:64950016-64952924 GCF_001194135.2 Octopus bimaculoides | reverse complement strand
ATATATATATATATATATAGTGCATCTTGCAGGCATGAAGTGGGATTCGATCCACCATGGCCAAATTTCAAGTAAACAGATCAACAGAACTTTTCTTACGGTGGAACAATAGTTTTTCTGTGACAGCAGTTTTTACATTTGCCAGATTGCCTTAGCTAGGCCAAAATAATGTCTTCACCACTTGATCCTTCTAATCTCTTATAGACCACCAAATGCTAGAATGGAGATAACAAGTGCCACCTACGAAAACCATTCTTCTCAATGATATGGCTATCCTTCTTGATAGTTATGAAAGCAAGAACCCCATACAAAAATAAGTTAGTCACTTGGTGACAACTCAGATATTCGGTTCAGTAACAACTCAATCAGTTAATGAACGACAACTAGAGTCAGAGACAGCTACCATCAATTAGGGAGCAGAACGCTAGAATCTTGATCACAAGCAAGGCAGCTACTAAAGACAATGGTCAGAGGAAGAAATGAAATTTACTGTCAGCAACTATGAGACAACTTCCCACGACCCTACAACTTTCACTAGCTCTGATTCTGTTCTTTTACAACATCATTCTATCGCTATCTGTGGATTACTGCTAAGAAAACGTGTACACAAAACTATACAACGAAAATCTACCACATCTAACTATACTTCGCATGCTCTAGGATTTTATCACCTGCCCATCGAAGCAAGGTATATACAACTTAACGATAAATAAATATTTTCTTCACAACTTCAATCACTGTTCTTTCATCTTCACTTGATGGCAATCAATGAAGAACCAATCCTTACAAACTGATTACAACTCCAACATTTCATATTATTGTTTACACAAATCTAATTTCAACCATTACAAAAATAAAACTCTACCATTACATATATATATATATTCTTTTTTCTTTTATTCTTTTACTTGTTTCAGCCATTTGACTGTGGCCATACTGGAGCGCCGCCTTTAGTCGAGCACATTGATCCCAGGACTTATTCTTTCTAAGCCTACTACTTATTCTATCAGTCTCTTTTGCCGAACCGCTGAGTTACGGGGACGTAAACACACTACCATCGATTGTCAAGCTACGTTTGGGGGTGGGGGGTAAACACACACAAACATATATATATATATATATATATATATATATATATATATGACGGGCTTCTTTCAGTTTTCGTCTACCAAATCCACTCACAAGGCTTTGGTCGGCCCGAGCCTACAGTAGAAGACACTTGCCCAAGGTGCCACGCAGTGGAACTGAACCTGGAACCATGTGGTTGGTAAGCAAGAGAAACTGCTATAATATTCTAAAAATGAAAAGCTTCGTTTAAGTAGAAATTGATAGAATTGTTAGCATGCTGGAGAAAATTCTTTTGGTTTTACGTTCTGAGTTCAAATTCCACCGAGGTCGACTTTGCCTTTCATTCTGTTAGAGTTCATAAATCAAGTACCATTACCTTGTACCTATACCAGAAAGGATTATTTCAAAAATGACAATGGCTTGCTTAAAAGGGTACTCAGAAATGCTTGGTATTTAAAGACATTCTACAGAGTATATATTTCAAAACTGTAGACCTCCAAACATAAATTGTTGCTGTGTAAGCAAAATAAACAGTGTTATGTCAATAATAGTTTTAAACAAATAAAAGATAGTTACTTTACCAACCTTTGACCATAATAATTATCAGCAAAATTGAAGTAATTATATATAAACGGAACAGCAAATCTATGAAATAAATAAACAATCACAGAACATATTGTTCGTAAATAGCACTTTAAGTAATACCAAATACTCATCGTACAACCACGTGCATGTCTGTTACGGCACTAGCTCCACTCATAACTCCTTTAAGTAACAATTGAAAAGTTCTTCAAATACACCGATCATTCGCTTATTTTCTGCAATTACGAAACTGATACCATCTAAAATTTGACAATGTGAAAGTGGCTGGCACGTTATAAATCAGCGTCGCTTTATTATTGTATATGTAGCTTTCACTCTGTTTTGATTCTCATATACAACATACACCAATGTCTGCTCTATCATTACCTCCAGGCTACACAAATACACACAATACACGCACAATAATCGTGTTAAATTCCTATACATATCTACGCACGCATGACTGTTAACTACACGTGATGTTGCACATAACATACAATTTCCGTTTCTGTCACATAAGCAACACACACACACACACACACACACACACACAACTATCCACTATAATAAAAGAACAACCACACATAGTTTTACAAACAACACTAATCTTCTTTTTGTCAACACGTAGTTACTACATTATACTCACTCCATCTAGATTCTGAACCATGTTTTGTGTTGTTTTTTTTACACATATATATATATATATACACACGGTTCTACACACACACACACACATGGTTTCACACACATGGGCGCGCGCACTATTCAAATCATAACATAAAAAACACATCACATCTATCTCACTTTCGCGCCAGTCACCGAATCTCCTTTAATTCAAAGGACGTCCTATATAATGCAATATTAGATACACCATACCTGAAAAATACGGGATGGTCAGGTTAAAGTACCTTCAATTATGGGTAAGCTCACTCGCGGTTGACCTGGGGGTCAAACAATAAACACACACACACTCTCTCTCTCTTTCTTTATGCGGTTTCATCTGATGTCTTACCTTGACAGCCGTAAAGGTGTTCTGGTTGAATTGGACCGTGCAGACATGGATCAATACACATTCGAATACACGAATTAATAATGGACAATGAGCGTAAATGCATGTTTGTTTTGTTTTGTTTCAAGACTTTTGGGCTTCATTTTTCCACTCGTTTCTGTCAACCCTTTGATCACGAATAATGTTCTTGGAAGAAAAGAAATAAGAGTGGAGGAGGTATATATATATATATATATATATATATATGTA
>NC_068987.1:64942101-64949952 GCF_001194135.2 Octopus bimaculoides | reverse complement strand
ATATATATATACACACACACACAAACATATATATATATATATATACACACACACATATAGACACACACACACACATACACACACACACATATATATATATATATATATATACATACATATATTTACACCCGTATATGCACAAATTGTGTTTACACACATGCATATACAGACAGGTCCATTTAAAAAAAGTTTTGTGCAATTTTAAATTTGAGTAACTTTTGTTAGATGGCCTGCAGTTTAGGTAAAACTTCAAAATGCCAAAATAATTTGGTTAATTACTTAGTGCATGCAAGAAAAAAAAAGAATATGACATTTTTTTTAATGTATGTTATGAGGAAAAAAATTCCAAAGAAGAGGGGGAAGGCACTAAACTGTACAGTTAAAACTGTATGGTTGGAACATTTTTTTAAAGTCCTGGTATTTAGAAAAATAGACAATGCTTGACACATTCAACTTAGGAAATACCAAGCAAACCCCCATTTGAAACAAAATGATTTTAAAACAAAACTAAATTTCCTCAATGTGATCCAAACTTTAATCCTAACCCCCCAAATCTTTGTTTCCTCATAACTTTTTAAATAATTCATATTTTTGCAAACACAAAGGAATCAATCAACTTATTTTCCATTTTGAAAAATTTCCTGCTTCAGAGCTTAAACTGAAAAATATCCCTTTAGTTCTATATCTGGTAATCTGCAAAAGGGGGAAGTGAAAAAATTTATTACAATACTAGACTGAGATTTATTATTGAAATCATAAACTGTGAGTATACTGTTGCCACTGTAGCATAAGCAAATTGTGTTGTGATTTTTAAGTTCTGGAAATACATTTTGCAACTAATTTGCAGTTGTATCCTAATCGTAGTTGGGCTGTCTTAACAGCATGAAAGGTCTCTGGACAAAGCAGTGCAATAGAGCCACTATAAACACAACCACAATATACCTAAATTAGCAGTGTGATTCCCCCAGACGAGTGAAGCCCCGGGCAGCTGCTTCCTGTGTCTCAATCCTTAAGGTGGCTGGCTGTAGATTGCAAATTGAAACAGGGTGAATTTTTTTAATGATCAATAAGTAATTATAATACATTTCAACTGAGGACAATAATGTTGCAAAACTCCTCTGAATGTTATCTTTTAACTTTTACTTGTTTCATTCATTTGACCGGGGCCATGCTGGGGCACCGCCTTGAAGAACTTTTAGTTGAATGTATAGATCCCAGTACTTTTTTGTTTTTTTCTTAAGCCTGGTACTTATTGTATCGATCTCTTTTGCCAAACTGCTATGTTACAAGCATATAAACACACCAACACTTGTTATCAAGCAGTGGTGGAAGACAAAGACACACACACACACACACACACACACACATACACGCAAATATATAGCAGGCTTCTTTCAGTTTCTATCTACCAAATCCACTGACTTTGTCAGCCTGAGACTGTAGTAAAAAAACACTTGCCCAAAGCGTCATGGAGTGGGACTGAACCTGGAACCATGTGATTGGGAAGCAAGCTTCTTACCACACAGCTACGCCTGCACCTTTAATATTATCACATCACCATCTTCACCATAGTTTCTACAGCCAGATACACTTCCTAGTGCCAACCCTCACCTGTTTCCAAGCAAGGTAATATCTCTCCCATAGCTAGACATGTTCTCACAGAATACTGAAAATGGAAAACACAGCTTATATGACAATGACACACATTTACAACTATCACACCATATCAAGATAAAGGGACACACTCACACACACACACCAGTCTTTGTTAACCAAATTTACACACAATGCTTTGGCCAGCCTGTGGCTATTACTAGAGGACACTTGCCCAAGGTTCCACACTGTGGGACTGAACTCAAACAAACAAAAGTGCACAGCTCATACTTGTGCCTTGTCTAAGGACCAAGTTATGAAAACAAAATTAAAAACTGTATAATGATTTCATAATTGATGACCCTGCCTATACATATATACTACATTATATTACATATGTGTATATGTCAGTGGGTGGATGCATGTATGTATGTGTATATCCATATATGCATGTGTATATATATGTGTGTGAATATATATATATAAACATATATACACATAAATACTTACCCATATAGATACACACACACACAGATACATATGTACATGTATGTGTGATGCATATGAATGATAACAGATGAGTGAAGAAAGAAATAGCAGGAGATTCAAATGTAAGACCACTGTGGATAGGAAGACCAAGAAAAATATGAGAAGTGGTGAAAATTGATCTCAGAGCACTGAAACTGACAAAGTAGGCACAAATGGTAAGACAGTGTATTGGAAAAGTGAGCATGAAAATGATGATGGTACATGTGTGTGTATGGGGAGGGAGAGAGAGAGAGAGAGAGAGATACAGACAGACTGGTAGGGAAAGAAGCAAAATTGTTTCTAGAATCGTTAATGTTTCGGATGTGTTTCATGGTTGCATCCAAATCTCTGATGATTCTAGAACTTGCTTTTGCAAGTTTTAGCAAACTTAAGAAATATATATCATCCCTATCATCATTTAATGTCCGTTTTCCATGCTAGGTTGATAGGATCTGGTGAGCCATAGGGCTATGTCAAGCTCCAATGTCAGCTTTGGCATGGTTTCTACAGGTGGATGCCCTTCTTAACACCAACCACTTTGCAGTGTGTACTGGCTGCATTTTTCATGCTACTGACACTAATGAGTTTGCCACATGTATGCATATATGTATGTATGTGTGCAAGTGCATGTGCACATTTATATATATATATATATATATATCAGAGTAAGCACATAAATGCGAACCAAGGTGTGTGTGTGTGTATGTATGTATGTATATATATATATATATATATATATATATATATATTATTCAAAGGAATTCCAAATCTGTCTGTTTTTTTATGTTTTATTTATATTCTTATAATATTAATGTAGGATATAGAATATATAATATATTCAGTAAAATGAAATGAAGTATTGATTGTCTTATTGAATAAATGAAATATTAAATATTGAATATTAAGGGACTAGTATACTTTCTTGCATTTTAGCAGTCTTCAAGGTTCCACGCTGTGACAGGAGTGTTAATAATAATATAAATGATATATAAATATATGCATAGATCCATACATATATGTATATACCTACATATATATGTATATATACATGCATATATGGGTACAGGACATCAAAAAAACGTTGAACACAATGAGAAACGAAAACATAAAAACAAATGGAAAGCGAACTTCTTTGCGAACAACGAAAAAACAAACAGAGAAACGAGACATGCAACATAAAGAGTATACTCCTTCGTCAGTTGTCCCTGTCTCAACTACTCTGCGTTTCAAAGGCAAGGACAATACGCAACTTTGTTGAAACAGTCCTTCCTGCAAAGCAAATTAAATAAAATTTGGGATTTCTGAAGAAATGGAAAAGGAATTTCACAAAACTTTTAGGTGCAGGTGTGGCTGTGTGGTAAGAAGCTTGCTTCCCAACCACATGGTTCCAGGTTCAGTCCCACTGCATGGCATCTTGGGCAAGTGTTTTCTGCTATAGTCTCGGACCAACCAAAGCCTTGTGAGTGGAATTGATAGATGGAAACTGCCCCCCCACACACACACACACACCATCACTTGTCAACTGATGTTGGTATGTTTACAGCACCACAACTTAGCAGTTCAACAAAGACATCAATAGAATAAGTGCTAGGCTTACAAAGAATAAGTCCTGGGATCGATTTGTTCGACTAAAAACCCCTAAGGTGGTGCTCCAGCATAGCCACAGTCAAATGACTGAAACAAGTAAAAGAATAAAAGAAAACCCATTCCAGTAGAAGATGTTGTTGAAGAAATGGATAACAATCCTAACATAGAGGAAATCAACACTGCTATTAAAGAAAACACAGAAAGAAAATTGATAGCATACCAGCTAAAGTTATTAACCATGATAGGTATACAATGGCTGATCTTGTTACAAAAGATTGATCACCAGTTACAAAAGATTGGAGTGATGCAGTACTGATTTCTTTGTACAAGAAGGAAAGGCATCAAGTCAAACTATGGTAACTTTCATACTGTTGGTCAGATATTCAACAGACTAATATTGAATCATTTGCATCAGAGTCTCAATGTAGTTTCAGACCAGGCAAAGGCACCATAAGTATGATCTTGAGTATCAGACAGTTGTTGGCACTCAGTAGATTACGACGTTGAGGGTTCCAGTTGATCCGATCAACAGAACAGCCTACTCATGAAATTAACATGCAAATGGCTGAGCACTCCACAGACATGTGTACCCTTAACGTAGTTCTCGGGGATATTCAGCGTGATACAGTGTGACAAGGCTGACCCTTTGAATTACAGACACAACAGAAACAGGAAGTAAGAGTGAGAGAAAGTTGTGGTGAAAGAGTACAGCAGGGTTCGCCACCATCCCCTGCCAGAGCTTCATGGAGCTTTAGGTGTTTTCACTCAATAAACACTCACAATGCCCAGTCTGGGAATCGAAACCGCGAGTCCACTGCCCTAACCACTGGGCCATTGCGCCTCCACAGTATCAGACAGTAGCAAGAGAAGTATATACTTCAAGAATAGAGACTTTCCCTTTCTCAAGAATCTGTTGACCAAATGAAAGTTTTTCACACAGTGACTACAAATGCACTGTAGAGAATCCAAGAAAAGGAAAAGTTTGTCAATAGGTTTGTCTGCCTTACAAATAAAGGCTTCCATCAGCTCAAATGGTGTTCTGGTGGAACCAGTCCCAGTTAAAATCGAAAATGGAGTTAACCCCTTTAACTGCAAAATTAAATGTCATGGTTATTCCAGTAATGATGCTAAATATCTACCAAAAGAATACAATTAGTACTTTCTGCAAGTCATGTTTCTTCAACAAACCTGATATATGTCAACTAAAAATAGCTCCAAACATAACATTCCTCAACAAAAGATAGACAAGTATATAAAACTGCTCTCTGCAGTCAAGGAAAATGAAATTTTAAGTTGGTATATCTGATTTCGGCAGTGAAAGGGTTCAGAAGAGATATATAACCACTCCACCTTTACTCCATGCACTTTACAGGTGTAAATGCTTATGCATTTCAGGACAGTGATCTAGTTATCTATCTGTTATTTGCACAAGTAAACTGTTTAATCTGAATAATTGGTCTCTTGTCATGCCTGTAATGCTTTTGAACTTAAAATACAGATGCAGAAGAACTAAGGTGCTATATTAAACACACACATGTATATATATATATATATATATATGTATTACAGGTGAGCTGCATGTAGAACCAAACTTAATGCAGTGGATTGTATGCCTAGCAGCTTTGTATCCATGTATGAATCTCTAGATTCTCAGATCAACTTGAGGATTAAGAAGGCTTCAGTCATATATGAGAGACTAAAGAAACAAGCTGACTCAAAAGGAGCTTGAAACTTTCCATAAAGCTTTGAATCTGTGTTGATTGCAACCTGAAAGCCATGTTTTACTCATCTGAGACATGCCCATATTGACAACACAACAAAATATATGTGCGTTTGTATATACATTACTGGCATTCCGTCAGTTACAACAAGGGTTCCAGTTGATCTGATCAATGGAACAGCCTGCTCAAGAAATTAATGTGCAAGTGGCATCATCATTTAATGTCAACTTGCATGGGTCAGGCAGAATTTGTTGGGGCAGATTTTTCCACATCCAGATTCCCCTTTTGATGCCAGTCCTCACCTGTTTCCAAGCAAGGTCATATTACCCTATGGCCAGACATGTCTTTCATGGAAAACCAGAAATGAGGAACAGTTCTTGTATGGTGGTGATGCTCACTTGCAATCATCACATGTCAAGACAAGGTAACACATATGCATATATGTATGTATACATACATATTTGAAAGGCTTCTTCCAGTATCCACCTACCAAATCCACTTACAAGGCTTTGCTCAAGGTGACACACATTGAGACTGAACCCAAGACCACACGATTGGGAAGTAAATTTCTTAACCAAACAGCTATGCTTGTACCTATCTATCTAGCTGGCTAACTAAATTCATGAGAGAATAATTCATTCCTTTGTCATCTTTTTTGTTTATCATCGCTCTGTACTCGACTAACACTTCATTCTGAAGCATATGTATACTGAGATCTACACCAAGCTATTAGACTTCCAAAGCCTAAGCAGTATATATATATATATATATATATATATATATATGAAATATATGTAAGATTCAGTTGAATAAGGTACTTAAGCAGAATGTTAGAAAATGTTGGCTCTGAGATTTAAAAAAATTTTAAACTATGTTAAATTATTTAGAACATCCTTCATTGTAAAGTATCCATCTAAAGAAAACGGTTTCTTTGAAATTGATATAATGTACTCGTTAATCAATTTAAGAGTAGTTAGAAATTGCTGTAATAGATTAACACCTGTTCTCCATTTGTTATATATATATGTAGATGTTTATATACATGTGTATAAATGCCAATTAAAACCTGATTGAAACATAAGTTAAAGTAATCAACAACATGGACTGGAAATATTTGTTACTTTAGCTAATGCCACTTAAATGATTACTCATATTGCTTTTATTTTAATTCAGCAGACCGTACTCTGATGATTTCAAAATGAAGGAAACAAACATGACGGGTCTTGTAAGAGCCGTCCTACACACACCTATACACACATATACAAATAAACACGTCTGAATATAATACATATACATATATATGTATGTATGTATGTATAGAGATACATATATACACACACATTTATGAATACATTTGTGTACAGAGAGAGAGGGGAGAGATACATACAGGAGTGGCTGAGTGGTAAGAAGCTTGTTTCTTAACCACAAGTTTCCGAGTTCAGTCCCACGGCGTGGTACCTTGGGCAAACTATAGCCTCGGGCCGACCAAAGCGTTGTGAGTGGATTTGACAGACGGAAACTGAAAAAAGCCTGTCATATATGTGTGTGTCCCAACATCGCTTGACAATCGGTGTTGGTGTGTTTACGTCCCTGTAACATTAGCGGTTCGGCAAAATAATCTGATAAAATAAGTACAGGTTTTAAAAATAAGTACTAAAAATTCAAGGCGATGGTCCAGCATGGCCACAATCGAATGACTGAAACAGGTAAAAGATGAAAGATGTGTGTGTAGAATACATATCTATACACGTGTACACAAATGTATTCATAAATAATTGTGTGTACACATACAGACACACACACATAAACTCATACATAATGTATGCGTTTTGCAAATCGGAATAGTTGTTTATATATATATATATATATATGTATATATACACACAGACAGGTATATATTAGAGTCTCAGTATTCTAAAGAAATATGTGTATATACACTCAATATATGCATAAATGTAAACAATACATGAGCCCTCCCTGTATCATGATACGATAAAAATCATCAATACATGCATAGGTGCATGAATACACACACACACACACATATATATATTTATATATTATATTATATTATATATATGTATATATACATGCATACACGTCCACAAAACACAAACACATATCTACACACCCACATATACACACATATATATACACGTGCGTGTGCGTATGCGTGTGGCTGTAAAATGAATACACTATTTACATTTGTCTACAAACCCCACACAAGACGATTAGAGATGGAAAGCCATGGGGCTGGCTCTGGAGAGAAATGAAAGGCATGGAAGGGTTTAAGGGGAATATGTGTTAGGTTACGGTGAAAGTTAAATTAACAATTACATTATTATTATTAAAATATGGCTATATATATACATACATATATATATATATATATATATATATATATATATATATATATATATAT
>NC_068987.1:64940353-64941912 GCF_001194135.2 Octopus bimaculoides | reverse complement strand
TATATATATATATATATATATATATATATATATATATATATATGTATACAGAGAGGGCATTGAGAATAGAAAAATTAATAGTAATATTATTGTTACCTGCAGTAGCAAAAGGATGAGCGAGTGTCTTTAAATGTAGTTATTTGTTTGTATTTATATGCATATAAGTATATATGTATTTTATATATAAATATATCCGATCAGTTGTCAGATGTCTGCAGGGCGAAAACACACTATCAAGCGATTCGACTTTGTTACATTGATATATATTACGGAGGACATGAGCAGGATGATAAAATAGTTGAGTAAAAAAAGAAACAGAGAAGGCGTGATAGTGAATTAGAGAGTGATAAGAATGAAGAGAGAAAGAGAGAAAGAAGGAGAGTAAGAGAAAAAAAGAGAGAGCGTGAGAAAATATCGGTGGAGGGGAGGGTAAGGAAAAGAGAAAGAAAAATTATTAGAAACGGTATGGAAGGAGAGAAAAATTTAGATAGAGACAAAGTAAAAACGGGGGAAGAGAAAGAAAGGAGAAAAACGAATGTAATGAGAGGATAAGAAAGCGTTGGGTGAAGAGGAGTAGGGTGGCAGAGAGAGTGAGAAAGAGAGGCGGGGAGGAGAAAGAGAAGAAGATGAGTTGAAAGACAGTGGGGTAGGAGAAGAGCAGATAATAAAGATAGAAATTAGAGGGTGGGGAGAAAGGAAAATCGAAAATGGGGGAACTGAAATATGAGGAGGGAAGAGAGAATGGAATATGATTAGATTTAGAAAGCTTCTGACGTGGGGGCAACAGAGAAGGACAGAGGGGGAGAGGTAGAGAGGGAGTGTAAGAGAGATGAGGTGTAAAAAAATAAAAAGGACGATGTGTGTTTGAAAAGCGAGTGATTAGATAATGTGGCGTCCGTTAGAAATAAAGATAGATACAGAGAAAAAGACGGAGGAGGAGTAAAGAAGTTACAGAGAGAAAAAGAAAAAGACGAGAAGACAGCGTGTAAATAGAAACGATGACGCGGGGGTGGAGAGATAAAGTAAGAGTGAGAGAGAAAGAGAGAGTAGGAAGGAGAGTAGAGGGGAGGAGAGAAGGTAGCTACAGTAGCGTCTGTCGTCGAGGGGAGGAAAGGGAAAGAACGAGAGAGCGACAAAGAAATAAACAGGGAGAGAGTAAAAGTTATAATGCATGCTTTCGTCGTCGCCTTTTGAGAGAAAGTACGAAAGAGTTGGCGTCTGTTGCAGATGCATGTTAGACATTACATACACTCACACTCAGTCACACACACACACACGTACGCAGAAATACACGTCCCTACATATGGTTCCATGCAGCCATGCTGGGGCACTCTGCCTTTCGTAGGTTTTTCCTCGATAATATAGGGACTACTAAAGCAGCGCGGACCCGAACGCGCAGTCGCGCGTCCGCGCTAGCTAGTCGTGAGTGGTCGATCCTAACTCTAACCCTAACCCTAAACACGTATTCATTTGCACACGCGGGTTAGGGATAGGGTTAGGGTTAGGGACAGGGTTAGGGTTAGGGATAGAGTTAGGGTTAGGATCGACCACTCAAGACT
>NC_068987.1:64933049-64938329 GCF_001194135.2 Octopus bimaculoides | reverse complement strand
TCCATGGAGGTCGACTTTGCCTTTCATCCTTTCGGGGTCGATAAATTAAGTACCAGTTACGCACTGGGGTCGATGTAATCGACTTAATCCCTTTGTCTGTCCTTGCTTGTCCCGTCTATGTTTAGCCCCTTGTGGGCAATAAAAAAAGTTTTTTTAATATTAAAAATTTTTTTTAAATACACACATAAACACTCTCGCGCGCTAAACCATCATAATGTGACGGTGTGAAATAAGACTGGGTTTTTGAATTATAATTACAACTTTCGTGTTCCCACCTGACCAATAAAGGCGGAAGGAAAGATAACTACGACCCCTTCAATTTTGGGAGGATACCCTAGTGGGGTTCCCGATAGCATACTTGCTCCACCTCACCAAATTTCTAAGTGTATCCTCTCAAAAGTAAGGGCCCGTGAGTTGTATTTGTTTCTGCCTTTATTGGGCAGGCGGGAACAGAATGGAAGCCCATCGGGCAAGCTGTAATTACAATTTAAAAGGCCAGGCTTGTTTCACACCGCGAAATCGTGAGTCCACCAGCGAATTATGATGTTGGTACTTATATATAAAACCATAATCGTTGGTCAGCAAATTATGGATTAAATATTTTATTCATTCTCAAACTCATCTTTGAGTGCGTTATTCTAAGTGGCCGGACATGGCGTCTTTGAACTTGTCGCCTGCGCCAATATATATATATATTGTGTGTGTGTGTGTGTGTGTGTGTGATGTTTTATTTATTATGTTTTATTTATTGGATCCTCAATCAGTTTTGAATAAAAACCTGATTGTTACAGGATCTGCTAGATATTACAGCCGAATCTGCCTCAAATCACGTTGTACCGTAGACGGAATGGTCACGGTAGGAATGTTTTGATCACTGATTTGCTGATTTAAAAGCTCACGTTGAATTAAATAACAACAATCCAATATGACTCACATGGTTTGAGATGACTCAAGACTACAGTAGTCGATATTTGCCTATGTGACCTTATAATTATGAAGCTAACAAGGCAGCGAGCTCGCAGAGTCGTTAGCATGCCGAACAAAATGCTTAGCGACATTTCTTCCGGTTGGGGGTCAATGTAATCGGCTCACCCACTTCCCTGAAATTTCTGGCTTTGTGCCAAAATTTGAAACAATATTTTAGCAGCAGCATATTCAAATTATAACAATTTTGAATTATAAAATGTATTCTGTTACAATTCCTTTTCATACAGAAGGAAAACGTATTACAGTATTCGATCTTGGTACTTGACTGGTATTTTATTTTAAGTAACTCCGGAAGGAAGAAAGGCAAAATTACTCTCGGAGAGATTTGAACTCAAAACTCTTTAAGGCCATAAATACTACAGGCATTTCTCTAGTCCAATTCTCAACCTCTGTTGTTGTTGTTGGCACTCCGTCGCTTACGACGTCGAGGGTTCCAGTTGATCCGATCAACGGAACAGCCTGCTCGTGAAATTAACGCGCAAGTGACTGAACATTCCACAGACACGTGTACCTTTAACGTAGTTCTAGGGGATATTCAGCGTGAAACAGTGTGACAAGGCTGACCTTTTGAATTACAGGCACAACAGAAACAGGAAGTTAGAGTGAGAGAAAGTTGTGGTGGAAGAGTACAGCAGGCTTCGCCACCATCCCCTGCTGGAGCCTCGCGGAGCTTTAGGCGTTTTCGCTCAATAAACACTCACAACGCCCGGTCTGGGAATCGAAACCGCGATCCTATGACCGCGAGTCCGCTGCCCTAACCACTGGGCCATTGCGCCTCCACACCTCTGTATCAATTACTTAAAAAGCAGTTATCCGAAGATTTCCAAAAGCTGAGAAACATGGGAAATGTAGGAGGAGGTTAACATGCAGTTTACCGCCGTAAAAAAAAAAGTGGAAACTTGAAGTGGTGATAGTGATAGCCCATAATTTTATATAAACACTATATGTGACAAAACTAATGTACAGAACGTACATATATATATATATATTTAATATAACTTGAAAACCATATATGCGTTTGATATACCATGAAAGCAGTGACACTTCTCAATGATATTCGTTTCTGGGTATAGTATATTGGAGCGGAATGTCTCAGTTGCTACTTCTGAAATAACATATCACTAGAAAGTTCTATACATGTAGTAGCCATTGGGAATAGCATAATGTAAGAGTTCTTTTATGTTCTTTTTATGAAATTTTGGGATGTCATTGTCGTCACTTCCTGTTTCTATCGCAGTTTACTTTCACTTTCTTAGGATAATTTACCTTTTATCTTTTACGTGTTTCAGTCATTACACTGTGGCCATGCTGGGGCACCGCCTTCAAAAATTTTTAGTTGAATGAATTGGCCCCAGTAATTATTTTGTCTTTTAAGCATGGTACTTAGTCAAATGGTCTCTTATGCCAAATCGCTAAGTTACGTGGACGTAAACACACCAATATCGGTTGTTTGGCGGTGGTGGGAGACAAACAGAGACACGAAGACACATATACACATAGGTTTATGTATATATGACTGGCTTCTTTTAGTTTCCGTCTACTAAATCCACTCACAAGGCTTTGGTCGGCGCGAAGCTATAGTAGAAGACATTTCCTCAAAGGTGCCACGTTGTGAGACTGAACCCAGAACTATATAGTTGGGAAGCAAGCTTCTCACCACACAATCACACCTACTTTCACTTCTTGTTGCCTCTGTAAACTGCTTGTCTACCATAACAGTAAAATGCATATAAACATCATGAGTCTCTTCATTTGACTTCACGTTGATTTAGTGGGTACCCTTGCTCTTTCGGTCCTAAATTGAAATGAATCTTTTGAAGAAAGTTGTCTGTTTGTTTGTATGTATGTATGTATGTATGTATGTATGTATGTATTATGTATGTATGTATGTATGTATGTATGCATGTGTGTGTGCATGCATGTGTGTGTGTATGTACTCTCTGTACTCTTTTACTTGTTTCTGTCATTTGACTGCGGCCATGCTGGAGCACCGCCTTTAGTCGAGCAAATCGACCACAGGACTTATTCTTTGTAAGCCTAGTACTTATTCTATCGGCCTCTTTTGCCGAACCGCTAAGTTACGGGGACATAAACACACCACTATCGGTTGTCAAGCGACGTTGGTGGGACAAACACAGACACACAAACATATACACACACATACATACATACATACATACACACACACACACACACACATATATATATATATATATATATATACGACGGGCTTCTTTCAGTTTCCGTCTACCAAATCCACTCACAAGGCTTTGGTCGGCCCGAGGCTATAGTAGAAGACACTTGCCCAAAGTGCCACGCAGGGTGTCTGAACCCAGAACCATGTGGCTGGTAAGCAAGCTACTTACCACACACACACTCATGTATGTATGTATGTATGTATACATGGGGTGATGGTTGGATTGGTGGATGTTTCGTTGTCGGTTACTTCTCTTGGAACTGGGGGTTCGCTTTTTTTCTGAATATTTTTCAATTAGGAATTTTATCTTCGTTAGTTGATAAAAAATGAACATACCTAGCAATTTGTGGTGGCAGTTTAAGAAAGTTTAGTCGAGCCTCAGCCAAACAGTGAAGTGTTGACTTAATTATCATCACGTTAAGGTATTCGCCTTAAAAATCAATTAACGAAGCTGAAATTATGAACTGTAAACCCCACTCCCCCCAAAAACTTAAAAACCCCACCCAGATTAAAAAGAAAAAGAAAAACTTAGGATAGCCATGGTTGTCTGGATAAGAAACGCGCTTTACAATCACGTGGTTTCAGGTTCAGTCCCAAGTCCTTGCGAGTGAATTTGGAAGATGGAAATTGTGACAACCGATGTTCGTTTGCTTACGTTCCTGTAACTTGGAGGCGCGGCAAAACAGATCGAGAGAATAAGTACCACTTTTAAAAATAAGTACAGGAGTCTGTTTGTTCGATTCAACACTTCAATGCTATTAGATTAAATCGAACCCAGTGCTCAACTCCTACTTAGTTTACCGACCCTGAAAGGATGAAAGGCGAAGTCGACCTCAGTGGGGTTTGAACTCAGAACGTAAAAAGCCAGAAGAATGTGGGAAGCATTTCGCCGCCTTTCATATTTCTTATTTTGGGTCAAGACCAGCAATTTTGAGGGGAGGGGCAAGTCAATTACATCGACCTCAGTATTTGACTTGTACTTTAATTTATCGACTTCGATAAGATGATTGGTAAAGTTGTTCTCGGCGGAGCATAACGTGCAAACGGATGAAACGCCATTAAGCATTTTTTCCCCCGGCATACTAACGACTTTGCCAGCTCATCGCCTTATAAAGAGCCAGGAGGGGTAATTTTCCTTGGGTATGAATGGAATTGTAATAGAATACATTTTATAACTCAAAATTGTTACAAATATGAATATGCTGTTGCTAAAATATTGCTTTCAAATTTTGGCACAAGGCCAGAAATTTCAAAGGAGAAAGTGAGTCGATTACATCGACCCCAGTGCTCTACTGGTACTTATTTTATTGACCCCGAAAGGATGAAAGGCAAAGCTAGCCTAAGCGGAATTTGAACTCAGAGCGTAAAGACGGACGAAATGCCGCTAAGCATCTTCCCCCAGCAGACTAACGATTCTGCCAGCTCATAGCCTTATAATGCCGCTGCTAAAATATTCTTTTTATGATTTAATTTGTATGTGTGTGTGTGTGCGCGTGTACATATATATATTACTTGCTATATAAATACATTCACTTACATACACACACAAATGGTGTGTGCATGTTTATATTTGTGAATGTATGTGTAGTGAAACTACCTATCGCCATTAGATACAAAACTGCTATCGCCATTCTTCTCATTTAAATATAAACAAGCGCGAGAGTAGCGGAGAACATCAACCTTGTCATCACGTGACTGATCATTATTCGAGTCGGCAACTTCTTCGAACCGTTCCCGCCAGAACGCAAACTGACCAATGACAGCCCTTAATAAGGTCACGTGATAGAGTATTTTTCTGAAGCCTTCGGGAGCCGATAGTTTGTTATAAATAGCCTTAACTCGGCGGCCAAATTGGTCTCGGTCCAGTTTCTCTATAGAGACTGTGCCGTGTACCACACGACAGCAGCAGCAGCCAGCGACCACTTCAACAGCTTCGTCTAGCCAACGATTACCACCGTCGTCGCCACATCAGCAACACGAGTCTACGACTACTAACCAGCATCATCGTCATGACCAACACGATTCTACGATTACTACTAACCAAGCAGCCTCTTCACCACCAGCGTCAACACGACTTACTATGTACACCAAACTAA
>NC_068987.1:64931149-64932675 GCF_001194135.2 Octopus bimaculoides | reverse complement strand
GTCTCTTTCTATCTGCTGTAATATCTCACATACACATACATGTATCACTCACATACATACTTTTCTTTGTACGACGGCCTGTCTTTGATTATGTTCTTATATGTCGCATTCACACTCTCACACAGACATACACTTTTATGCCACAATAAATATCTCTGTTATTCATTTTATACGGTTGTGGTCTTTCATTACTGGTCATCTATGTTATCGTAGCATAACATATTTTGTATATCATCTTTGATATATAATTTTGTGTTCGACCGTGTGACACGTTTAAATAAAAGGAGTCCTCTGTTTTTCCATTCGTCACCATTTCTCCTTTTTGAGTTCGCACGGTCGTTCTTACATATGTGTGTATGTATGTATGCATATACGTATGGGGAGTATTTTTTCGTTTTATGATCTCAACATAAATGTAGGAGGTTAAGTAAGCAATCCTCATTAAAAAATTGAAATTTTGACTTCTAAGAAATTCTTTTCAGAATCGTAATCTCCGCATTTTTAATCGTGGCATTAAAAAAATAATAAAAGCTAAAAAATTGGGTTGAGGATTAAAATTCTGAAAGGCTGTTTTTCGGAGAAGAGGGGATAAAGTCACAATATCCATTGTTGAAAATATGAGAATCCAAAGAAAAAAAAGTGGGGAGGCTTATTCAGCACGTCCTTTTGGATATCGCCGAATGGCGTCAGTATTCCCACTTTCATTTTCTTACCATAAAACGAAAGGGTACAATACGTGTGTGTGCGCGTGTGTATATGAGTGAATGTATTTATATGCCAAGTAATAAGACCATGGTTTTGTATATTCCAAGTTTTAGGCCATAGTTTTGCAATTAGCTGAAGCTTTGCATAAAGGCACATCTTTTCGAGGACAATATCATACGCTATGAGTCTTTTAGCTTCTATACTTCTTTGAGAACGAAGATATGTGTATTTTTATGAAGCATAACTTAAACTGTCTTCTGAACTTCTTGGATATAACTATAATAAGAAATTCGACATTCCTCGACAAACTCTTGATTTCGTTACCATTTTTTAAAGCAATTTACTCCAAATTCATGTCACTATATCTATTTTTATTTTAATAATAAACTATAGCGAGAAACGAGTATAGTGTGTGTGTGTGTGTGCACGTATGTCTGTGATAGTTTCTTCTACTTTCGCCAAACTGCATCCTTTTTGGAGTGGTGGGTGCAAGGATAACGGAGTTTGGAAACTATAGTGTGAGCCAAAAGAAGGTTGTATTGTCTAGTAGCATGAGTGATGTTCGGTACCATAAAAGGAAGTGAAACTGCCGGAAAGTATCAAAACTGTTTTGATCTGCAGCCGACAGCTGATCAAAGAGAGTGTCCCGAAGGTAAGGTTATACGTAATAGTCATTGTATATATTCATGTTTCTACTTTGTTAAATGGTCATAACTACAAAATATAGGTGATAGCAGTACCTGCATTATTTTACCGCTTTTATATTTGTGTCATTTACAAATATATATATATATATATATATATATATATATATATATATA
>NC_068987.1:64923484-64925193 GCF_001194135.2 Octopus bimaculoides | reverse complement strand
TATATATTATATATATATATATCATATATATATATTATATACATATTTTATTATTATTATCATTATTATTATTATTATTATTATCATTCACGATGGGATTCTACATAGTTTCTGCCTAGTAATTCATTCACAAAGCATTGGTTGGCCCAGGGCTATCAAAACAACGTTATTTCAAAGCGAGCTTCTTAACTACACACCTTGTTTACCACCTTTAACATTTAGATGTATGTATGTATGTATGTACATGTGACGTGCACTGTGTGTGTGTGTGCGTGCGTGCGTGACTGACGGCTATCACTTGCAACAGAGGATGACTTATTAGTATGTACCATGCTTTCACTAATTGTTTTCAGTGCCTGTGTCGTCGCGTGCAGACAGGCATCGTCTTGGCTCTCGTATCCATGACCCAGCGGAACATCTAGGATGTGACAGCAAGTGGGACAGGTGGTTGCACTGGCAGTCAGCTGGTTCTCATTTGCATCTGAGTAAACAAGAAGAGCGTAAAATGAAATGCCTTGCTCGAGGAAACAACGCACTGCCTAGTCCAGCAATCGAGCTCACGACCTTATGACCGTGCAGTCAGCATCATAACCAATCAGCCATGGAGCTCTGAACACGCATATACAACACACAGATGTATGTATATATGTATGTATGCACGCACGCATATTACGCCAGAAATTTCAGCACAGGTATTGCTAACTGCCATTGTAGTTCTTAAGATAAGATAATCTGTCGATGTCGGTCATACTCGTCCACGAGTTGACAGCCACCATGCATGCACGCATGCATTTATGAGTACGCGCATATGCTTATGGATGTATGGCAAGCAGAGTATAAAGCTGGGAAAACCAGTTGCAATGATAAATTAGGACTTTAATATAGGTATTGAAAAGAGTGGATGTGTGTATGTGAGTGTACGCGCGCACCCACACATGCGCATGCATATTTCATGGTTTGTGTGGCTAGCTGATACACACACACACACACATGCACATACATATTTCATGGATGACACATTTCATGGTTTGTGTAAATGGGTGTGTGTCTTATAAATACTTGATTACTTAACTAATTTTTTTTCAAGTGGGCGAAAGAAAGAGAAATAGCGGGAAAGGTAAGAAAAAGATTTCTTTCCAGGTGGGAAAGGGTGCGACGAATAAATGAAATTAAATAGATAATGACAATGTAGTAGGATGCATTATCTGAGATAATAAAACTATTTATAGAGAATAATATGTAGGCAGATAAAAAGGGAGAGTCAGATAGTTGGTGGGGTGGCGGTAAGAAAAATTATTTAAGGTCAGGTGCGTCGGTTTTTGGTTGTTTTAGTTCCTCTTTTATGCATGAAATGTAAGGAAGACAAGACAGCAAACAATATATATATATAAAAGCAATGTTAAATCTCTGAACGAGGTATTAACAGTAACTGCACGACAAGGTGAAGTATATTTGCCACTTAAATGTGGCTGACCCCTAAGGGTGGATGTTACTGTTGCTTTTAGCCCCAGGAGAACATCTCCTCCAGCTGGCTATTGACACACATCTGTGTCCTGTCTGTAATTGCAAAGGAAAGTCATCCTTCCCATCTTGATCTGCGATACGCACAGACTCGAGTTTCTGGGTATTTACCCGTCCTCACCGTACGACAATCGCCGACCTTCGATGCGAAAAATATCCCGATGGAAAAAGATATAAGTATTTGCATC
>NC_068987.1:64920484-64923239 GCF_001194135.2 Octopus bimaculoides | reverse complement strand
TTTCCTCCTATCCCTTTCTGTCGAAAAGGATAGGGCTCGAAACATCAAAGACTTTTCCATTTACCTGAGTGTCAAACTCATACACCTGCTTGCCATTCCCTTCCTGTCTCTGTCTTTTGTTTTCTGCACATTTCAACTATACACACACACACACACACACACACACACAAACACACATATACGAGGACTGATCAATAAGTATCCGGACTTGTGCTATAAAAACAAAGCTACAACACGTTCCAATTTGGCATTTAATCTCCTTCAACGTAGTCCCCTTCGGAAGCTACACACTTAACCTAGTGCTGTTTCCATTGATGGAAGCATTTCTAGAACTCGTTTTTTGAGATAATCAGCAGCTGTCTCGTCGCATTTCCTCGACGTTCTGAAATCTTCCTTTCGAGCTGGATTTGATTTTTGGAGAGAGGAAAAAGTCTCAAGGGCCAAGATCTGAGGAGCACTGGCTGTCGAACCTGGGGAATGCTGTACCTAGCCGAAAACTGCTGCACAAGCTGCGCTGAATGGGCAGGCGTGTTGTCATGGTGCAGTTGCCACTCACAGGACACAGACAACTGTAGCCTTTTCCAATGAATAGCATCCTGCAAACGCCGCAAAACGTCACGGTAGTACTCTTTGTTTACTGCCTGACCAGGTGGAGCATACTCATGATGAACAATCCCCTTGTAGTCGAGGAAAACGGTCAACAGGGTCTTCACATTGCTTGTCTCAGAGAGGTTGGGGGGGGGGTCTTCCACTGCAAAGACTGATCTTTGTTTTGGGGTCATAACCATAGACCCAGGATTCATCACCTGTTATGACCCTTTTCAAAAAGTCTTCATCGTTCTCGACGCGATCAAGATCTTGTGCAACTGAAGTTCTAAAGTCTCTTTGGTCAGCTGAAATCAGTTTGGGAACAAGCATGGCAGATACGCGTCTCATACCCAAATCTTCAACATCCTCTGATAACTCACGGATGGTGGTTCGACGATTTCCACTCACAGTTGCACGTACATCTACGATGTTTTTCTCAGTTCTGCTGGTTGCAGGTCTACCAGAACGTTCGTCACTATCGACATTTTTTTCGGCCATCTTGGAAACGTCTGAGCAACTTGTATGTGGCTTATATACTCTTCTTCATTGACTTTCTGCATCTTTGCGTAGGCCTCTGAGCAGGTATTCCCAAGCATTTGGCAAAATTTGATGCAGATTCTCTGCTCAACTTTGTCATGGTCAATGCGAGTGCACATGCACAGCAGAGTTCAAGGTCAATCTGTGCCAAGCGGCTTTAGTCTGTGTGCTTTAGCATCGTTACTATGGCAACAGTCCGGATATTTATTGGTCACACACGCACACTATATATATACAGTTGAAATGTACGGAAAAACAAAAGATGAAGACAGGTGTAAAAACAACAACAGGTGTATTAGTTTGACGCTCGGGAAGGTGAGAAAGTCTTTTACATTTCGAGCCTACACTCTTCAACAGAAAAGAACACGAGGAAATAAACAGAGAGAGAATATATGAAGAGAAACAGGGGGAGTACAATTTTACGACGAAAATAATAAAAAGACATAGAAATAATGAAGACAAGATGTAAAATTATTAGTTTAACGCTCAATGGGAGAAATAATAAAAATGGAAGCGCTTTTGAATTTTCGAGCTTAAGGTTTCCTTCAGAAAGTTAGCTAGAAGACGGAAAATAGAAGATAGAAGACACATACATACATACATACATACATACATACATACATACATACATACATACACACACACACACGTACACACTATCTCACACACACACACATGCACATACATATTTCATGGATGACGGTTATATCATGATACTTTCCTTCACAACCTTACTACCAAATCAGCGGCCGGTCAAAATTTATAAATTAAAGAGAAAACATACATACATACATACATACACACACATACATATATATAATATGGTGCACTAACATGGCCACTGTCCAATGATTGAAACAAAAGATATAAGATGTATACATCATCATCATCATTGTTTAATATCCACGTTTCATCATGCATGGGTAAGACGGTTGACAGGAGCCAGCTAGTTAGAAAACTACCCTAGGCTACTGTGTCTGTTTTGCCCTTCCTAACACCAACCACTCTGCAAAGTGGACTCAGTGCTTTTTATGTGGCACTAGCACAGGCGAGGTTAATTTTGGCATGATTTTTAGTTGGATGCCCTTCCAAATGCCAACCACTTTCCAGTGTGAACTGGATGCTTTTTACGTGGCACCAGCACTGACAGAGTCACTAAGTAACTCGCAAACAAGGGATTTTGAGAGTGGCAGGGGAATTTGAGGAGGGGAACTTGTGTGTGACTGACTACAAATACATAGAGCTGAACACGGCGCGCAAAAAGGAAATGAATAAAAAACGTTTTACGGAAATTAACAAAATGAGCAGATTTAAACGAAATTTGTGAACTTAGTAAATATTTCTTTCAGTAATTTATCGTAGTTGTTTGCAAATAGCGAATTAAAACCTGGAATGAAAATACTGAAATAGAGAGGGAAAATTTCGCCGTTGCTGCGTCGATACCGAAAGTTGACATTGAGAAACCCTTTTAAAGAAGTGAATCACATATATAAAGCAATATTATTAACTTTTTATTTAAAACAATAATAAACTGAAGATGCCATTATGTATCCAAGGTCAAATTATTCAGGCATCCCAAGTATGGAAGCAATTCGCGTAAAAAGCGAACACATACACACAGGTGTATTTT
>NC_068987.1:64919375-64919945 GCF_001194135.2 Octopus bimaculoides | reverse complement strand
TGGGCTCGACCAATCGCAGCCTACCTTACAGTAATAATAATCAACTTCTGTCATTCAAATTCAAAATGGCTGACGACTAGCATCGCGCTTAAAACTCAAGAGTGCCAACGAATTCGAATCAAACTGTTTTGATATATATTTATATACACGTATGTATGTGTGTGTGTGTGTGTGGAGGCACAATGGCTCAGTGGTTAAGGCAGCGGACTCGCGGTCGTAGGATTGCGGTTTCGATTCCCAGACCGGGCGTAGTGAATGTTTATTGAGCGAAAACACCTGAAACTCCACGAAGCCCCGGCAAGGGGAGGTGGCGAACCCTGCTGGACTCTTTCACTACAACTTTCTCTCACTCTTTCTTCCTGTTTCAAGAGGCCAGCCTTGTCACACTCCGTGTCACGCTGTATCTCCCCGAGAACTATGTTAATAGTACACGTGTCTGTGGAGTGCTCACCCACTTGCATGTTAATTTCACAAGCAGACTGTTCTATTGATCCGATCAACTGGAACCCTCGTCGTCACAACCGACGGAGTACCACATGTATATATATATATATATATATATATATATAT
>NC_068987.1:64916202-64918646 GCF_001194135.2 Octopus bimaculoides | reverse complement strand
AAAAGTAAATAAATAAATAAAAATTTATGGAAATTAACGAACTCCGGATGATAAGCGAAAATCACCGTTCACTCGAAAATAATTTTTAAAAAAACATTAAAATATTGTCTGTTTAAAGAAAGCGAAAATATAAATGCTGAACAAACAACTTACATTTTTGAAATCACATTCAGTTAAAAATATTTCTAAATGATTAAAATACTTGCGTACGTCAAAAAGTCGACGTTTTGTTTTTCTTTCTTAGAGAGCGCAAAGACTATGTGTGTGTATATGTCACAGATGACGGACGTGTGTTTGTGTTGATTGATACTCCATGACATTCATGTGTGTGTGTGTGTTCTGTATGTGTGCTCACGTAACGGAACGATGCTGTTATTTTTTCCGTCAAGAAATAACAAGCAAAAATTGTGCTTAATCGTTTTCCTTAATAGAGTCCCAAATATCACAAAAATTTGTACTGCACTGCCGAAAGTAAGTATGAAAATAAATATGCAAAAAAATTAAGATAAAATGTACTATTTCTGAGATATTTCGGGTACGCACAAACATCTCTAGAGTTTTAGTATTATGAAAAGAAACAGAACGACTGCCCTCCGGGCGGTTTTCTGCTAGGGCTTTGATAATATTTTCACATTTGATTCCCATTTCTAATAATTTTTATATTTTACGTCTAATTATTTCTTTGTATAATAGTGCTCACTTGTTTAGTAAATATTGCTTTCATTATTATATTACAGTCATAATCTCACTTTTTAAAACAAAAGTCATGGTAGTCCAACAACAGGAGGAGAAGCAGTTTGTCAAGTTTTACTTTCCCCTCAAAGCAACATAGATTTCAATTCAGCAGCCCATCTATAAGCTTTGCAGTGCATGTGAGAGAGAACATTGCAAACAATGAATGAAATAAATATGAAATGAAAACAATCGTATAAATAAAAGGCCATTACTACAGATGTATACGCCCTCGATTGTGTTGCCTCATAATATCCAGTAAAATGGATGCTTTTTAACAAAAGTTTCTACAAATACTGTTTAGATGTTGTGGCTACAGAGTATATAGGGATTTATGGGAAAGAATTTTTGTGAGGGGGTGGAGAGAGGAGTTTCAGAAAATTCGCACTATCTGAATTTTTTCCCTCATAATTTTCAGTAATATGGGTATCTTTTAATGAAAATTTATATAAATCTCTTTCAAATGGCATAGATTACGATTATAAAGAAATTTGTGGGGAAAATGTCTTCGAGTATTTTACCCGTAATTGTTCCCAAAACAGTCTCCTTTAATCCTTTTGATACCATCTCATCCTTTGATACAAACTTCCTGTTTTAATGAGATCTAAATTTAAATCTTTCATCAAAATTTCATATTAATTTATATTTGAAACAGCAGCTTAATAATGACAAAATTATTTTAACAGTAGAAAGCAGATATATCCACTGAAAATTTCTGTGGAAAGCAGTTTTCAATACCAATCTATCTTTTATAGAGGAAGGTTATAGCTGGAACTATTTTCTGTTGAGACATGTCAAGTTTATTGGATATTTAACATTATTACTGAGATTAATCATGAAATTTAATTTTGCAGTTATAGGGTTAATAAATTCTTCATTATTTGCAATATTAATTAAAATGAAGACAGCACTTTTCAACAGAAATATGGTAATGAAAATGTTAAGAGATACAACCTGCTAAAATGTTTTAACTAATGGATATTCTATGCTGTTGAATCCCATGCTAAGAAATTCCATAGCATTATGTTTTGGATCTTACTAAATCCATTCTCTCCAAATTTTCCCCTTCTCACATAAATTATTTTCCCCCTAACAGACTACCTTCCTCTAATTAATAATCATTTTATTAATCTAGTTTTATATCTTTATTATATCTTTTAACTGTTTCAGACATTGAACCATAGCCATGTTGGAGCATTGGCATGAAAAGTTCAGTCAAACAAATCGCCCCAGTACATATGTTTAGTACTTAATCAATCTCTTTTTGCTAAACTGATAAGTTACAGGGACACAAACAAACCAACAACAGTCATCAAGTAGTGGTAGGAGACAAACACAAAGGCACAAAAACACGTGTGTGTGTAAGTGTGTGTATACATACACACACGCACACACAAACAATAGATTTCCACACAGTTTATACCTACCAAATTTGCTCATAAGGCATTGGTTAGCCCAGGGCTATAGTAGAAGACACTTGTGCAAGGTGTCACGCAGTGGGACAGAGCCCAGAACCAAGTGGTTGGAAAGCAAGCTTCTTATCACACAGCCACACCTGCACCTAAAAGTGAGATGCACACCCAGGCTTCCCAAGTGATCAACCATCTAGGCTCAACATTACTGGTCTAATTCATGCCAACATATATCAATATAAACATATGTATATATTTTAATTACACATATGAGTATACTGATATATATATATATATATA
>NC_068987.1:64910350-64914863 GCF_001194135.2 Octopus bimaculoides | reverse complement strand
ATGTTTGTGTGTGTGTGTGTGTGTGTGTTTGTCTTCCTGTCATTGCTTGACAACCAACGCTGGTGTGTTTGTGTCCTCGTAGTTTAGTGGTTCAGCAAAAGGAAACAATAGAATAAGTACTAGTCTTGAGGTCGATTTCTTCAACTAAAACCTTTTAAGGCAGTGCTCCAGCATGGCCACAGTCAAAACGACCGAAACAAGTAAAAGAATAAAAGAATGCTGGTCCCACACAAAAGTGCCCATGCCAGTTCTGCGTAACTGCACCCAGTACACTCTGTAGAGTGGTTGGCGTTAGGAGAGGCATCCAGCCATAAAACCCATGCCAAAACAAACATGAAACTGAGGTAACTCTTCAGCTAGCCAGCTCCTGTCAAACAGTCCAATCCATACCATTATGGAAAACAGACATTTAACGATGATGATGATGATGTACATATATGTAGAGATATATGTATATATGGTGAACTCTCCTGTTATAAATGAGAGATGAGCATTCTGTGATTTCTTGCAGAACAATGTGCCCAGATTTGTTTACAGTGATCAAATGTTTGTACTGTGCTGTATGTACATTAGCTCACTCCCTCCATCAAATCTACATTACGTGTACTGATGCACGGTGGTCATACATCAGGTGTGAAAACGATCACAGAGCTGTGTGAAATGAAGTGTTTTGTTCAAGAACACAATGCATCGCCCAGGCCAGGAATTGAAACCACGATCTTGAGATCGTGAGTGCAACAGCATAACCACTAGGCCACCCATCCTCACTATACATGTGTACATGTGTGTGTGTGTGTGTGTGTGTGTGTGTAGGCCACCCATCCTCACTATACATGTGTACATGTGTGTGTGTGTGTGTGTGGACAGCGCATGCCGATTGTAAACAAATGCACCATCACACCAGTGTCGTTCATTTACAATCTTGTCAAAAAATGTCCGGTTATTCGTGTTGTTCATACCTGAAGGACTGGGGAAATATTACTTTGCTTGGAAACAGTTGAGGGGTGGTAACAGACAGAGCATTCGGCTATAGAAAATCTGCCTCACATGAATTTTGTATGACCCGATGCAAGCATGGAAAAGTAGATGTTATAACGATGTTGATATTTTCTATTTTAGTTTCATAACAAATTTTCCACTTTCAAATGCTTATTTATTCCTATTATGAAATTAAGATAGTGACTATTGGCCCACCTTGTATGTGTGTGTATTTATATATGAGCGTGTACGAGTCTGTTTATGTTCCTACAACTTAACTGGTATTAGTTCGTTTATGTCTTGTAAATTAACAGTTTAAGAGGGACCGATAAAATAAGTACCCAGCCTACAAACAAGTATCGGGGTTTATATGATCGACTAAAAATCAGCTTGATCGTTAAAATAATGTGTGTGAGAGCGCGTGTTCAATCTTAAAAATGCAACAAAAAACCACCATCAAATCACATCCTACTCTCTTTAGTGGATTAATATAGTCC
Source organism: Octopus bimaculoides (assembly GCF_001194135.2). Classification (NCBI taxonomy): domain Eukaryota; kingdom Metazoa; phylum Mollusca; class Cephalopoda; order Octopoda; family Octopodidae; genus Octopus; species Octopus bimaculoides. The sequence continues at coordinate 64,913,388 of NC_068987.1, read as the reverse complement.
TAGGTACAATGTCTGAATATAAGGAATAATCGCAGCTGGAATGCTTTGTCTGTTAGAACAGGATTAACCCAACACGATAAATAACAACTGGTTTTACTATATCAATTCCAGGGTGGCATCGGACAGACTGAAAAAACAACGTAAATGCAGGGCCGAGAGATAAGGGTGGGACTGACTAGTAAGGATCGTTTCATTTTTATCAATATTGATTTCTTTTACATTGACACAAAACTACAAATTTGTTGAGATGGGCGGGGAGAGGGGTAGATTTACAAACTGAAAGATATTTTATTTCGATCAATATTGATTTCTTATATTGACATAAAGCCACCAGTGTTGTTTAGGGTGGAAGTATCAGTTGATTGAATTAATCATTATTTTGTGACTAGTACGGAGGTTATTTTGGTGAAGTTTCGGATTAGGCGACCAATTCCTTTGACAAAAAAAATAAATAAATAAAAAGATTTTTCTTCTTTTTTTCATTGTATGAAACACAGAATATTAAAAGGGGGAAAGAAAAAGAAAAGAAATAAGGGAAAACGAGCCTTTCCGTTTCCCAAGAGATGAGTGGGGATTCCTAATCCGAAAACCTCTTCCTTTATTTTATTTCCCCTTAGGTTAGATGATAAAATGAATTAATTTTATCAGGATTCGAACTGTTTTATATATAAGTAATCAGTATTTATTTCGAGATAAGGTTATGTTTTAGGATTTTATTTAATTATTTGTGAGCAGCTTCTGTTATAATTCCGTTGGCATCTTTATGGTACTTTCGGTCAAGAATCGAAGCTGAATGAGAGATATTCGCTTTAACTACAAACTCACCCAATTCCCGTGTATATTTATTTCTAAAAGCTAAACCTCCCTAAATTAATATTTGAAAAATAAAGTCCACTTCCTTTACATAAAATAAACTGAAGGAAGAAAAGGGAATGCGAATAAATGAAGATATAACCGAAAGTAACATAATAACATGAAATTCAAATAGATCAATAATTTGTCTAACCTTTAATTTTGGTTGCTGACTATCCAATAATTCATTACTTTTGTTATTCCGTCGAAATTATAAGAGTTTCTCAGTTTATAAGTTGACGACTTTTCGTGAATAAGATAGGAAATCTGTTGATTTTATCGATCGACCGGTTTCATAGATATATTTTTTTAATCCTTTTGCTGTCGTTGTTGTTGTTTGTGTTAATGATAACGATGATGGTACCGTTTCGCTGCTCTTAACACCGGATTCCTCCGATTTTCGATTTTACTTTATTGACAATATTGATAACTTTGATTTTAGTTTCACTTGTTTTTTTTTTCTCTCGGTTCTTGTTTATTTTATATCTTTGTTGAGGCGTACACTTCTAACTGCAAGTCTGTTTTATGAAAGGAAAGAAGAAAGTAGTAAGAAATGATAGTTAGATAACCAGCCAGAAAAATAGATTTATGTGTGACAGATACAAATAGATAGCTTTATAAGATAGATACTCCAAAAGAAAACTATTATATTCCAAACTACCTATTTCTAATCGGAAGAATTTGCAAAAACCAAAAGACGCACTTCATGCCAAACTGTTAGAGTGACGATAAGTAGTTGTCAATCAGGTATTGCTATTCTTATTTACTATCTTGTATGGTAACGGATCCTTGAAATAGCTCTCAGTACCACTGTAACCTTCAACCAATTCAACAGAAAAGCTGCTTAAAGATGGAGAGGAGGGGTGGTGAAGAAAGGGATAAAGAGAGGAAGCTAGAGACAAAGAGAAAGTGAGGGGGAGAGAGGGTGGGAGCGGTAGAAATGAAATAGAAACCGAAGGCGATAAAAAGAAGTCGACGCTGATCCCTAAATATAATCAGATATCACATAGTTTCAAATTTTGGTTATAATTCAGATTTTTTAAACAAAGTCCAATTAAGAAGAACGAAAACATTCTTAAAATAATTTCTTTAAAATTATGTTATAATATGGATACACGTGTGAGAATATTTTAAATATCGATTTATTTATTTTAATAGGATTTTACGTTTGACATACAAAACTAAAAACAAAATATGTAAACATGCGGGTCGAAGGAATAACGTAGAAAATAAAAATAAAATCTGAAAGTGCGGCTTTCTGAAGATAACTCTGATAGCAATTAACTAGTGAGAGAGCTATCACTTCCTGTTGCTTTCGTACCACTTCCGGTTACCTGAAGCTTGTAAACAAGAATCCTCATCGCTTGCAACAGACGTCTTTTGACATGTTGCTATTGAAAGGGTGGCGATACGCCCTTGTTGTTGGTAGTTTAGTGGGTCTTACACTAGCTGCTGCTTATCCTATTATTATTGATCCATATTTCAACCCCCGTAAATGGCGTAAGTGGTTATTTATATACATTATATATAGATGTATTTCGTGCTAAAACTCTAGCAAATACTAACTTCTGTGTTTGTTTTTTTTTAATAGTAATAAATGCACCAGGAAAAAAGTAATAATAAATAAATTGCGACATATGATGAGAAAGTAACTACGACGGTCTTATTTACCTTTGCAGAGGAGAAAATTATGGAAACATTACACTAATTGTCAGTATTAATCCTTTCTACTATAGGCACAAGGCCTGAAATTTTGTGGGAGAGGACTTGTCGATTATATTGACTTCAGTATTTCACTGGTACTTAATTTATCGACCCCGAAAGGATGAAAGGCAAAGTTAACCTCGGCGGAATTTGAACTCGAAACGTACTGACAGACGAAATACCACTGAGTATTTCACTCGGCGTGTTAATGATTTTGCCAGCTAATCATAAAATTGTATATTAGTGTTTGTTTTTATGTATGTTTATGTTGTGTTTTGTATGTATACGAGAAGCAAGATAGTTGCGGCATAGCTCCAAGTTTTTCAATCTCAAATTTTGAATATCAGAGAAATCTGTGAAACCAGTTAAGCCTTTAAAAATTAAAAAATATAAACGAACCCCTGTGCATTTTCAACTTCAACACACACTATAGGTACTACTAAAGCAGCGCGGACCCGAACGCGCAGTCGCGCGTCCGCGCT
>NC_068987.1:64904877-64906905 GCF_001194135.2 Octopus bimaculoides | reverse complement strand
CTCTGTTGAAAATTATATTTTTATATTTTAAATAATTTGCAATTTCAGGAAATATGTTTTTATATTAAATTTGTGTTTTCTAATAATTGATAGATAGATACATAGTAGATAGATATCAGTAAGTAAGCCAAAGTATCAACTCAAACCAGCAGACAGACAGACAGACGGACACACAGATAGCTCAGCAGGCAAGCAGGCAGACAGGCCAGCAGCAGGCATGCAGGCAGACAGGCAAGCAGGCTGACAGAGCAGCAACAGGCATGCAGGCAGACAGGCAGACAGACAGCGACTACTTTCACTTCTGACATCTAATAGCGTGATAGTGCCAGAAATCATTATAAATAATAACGTTGTCGTGTCTCAGTGTACCTTGATTCTTGAGATACGTCTCAGCTTTATTCCTAACAATAACACCTCAAACACACTCCAAACTATCCTTTAACTGTAATTGTTTACTCCCAGGTTAGCCTCAATTCATTTGACCAATGATCAAACGCGTTCCAACCGTGACAATTCCAACTTTGCTGTCTAGGACCATAATAGCTTTAATACAACTATCTTGCTGTTTTAAGACGGTTGAATGCGATTTGACGTAATTTTGCTGCTATTTCTAGCGAATAGGTCAATCACATAGGTTCCTGTTTTAACGCTGTTGGCTCTCACAGGGGAAAAAAATACAAAATTTTTCGAAATTCATAAGTTATTGCTACCTGTCGATAATAACAAAATGTGTTTAGATATATCTGAATAGTATCGTCTGTAGATGAAGAGATTATTATAATCGGCAGGAATTACAGAGTGACCCAAGAGTTTGAGGTTAAATTAAAGCGTTTCACACGGTGATGACCTTTGATAGGTGTTATGCACATAACTCTCGGTCCTTGGATTACAAGGTAACATCTGCCGGTTTTTATAATAAAATACATATACTCATGTACTGAGTTTTGTTTATCTTGTTTGTTCCACCAAGTATATAGAAAGAGTGCGAAAGAAATTGGCAGACAGATAAGTATATGTTTAAGTATGTTTAGCGTAACATTCCAACTAGGTCACCTAAAGAAATCTGGTATTCCTAACCTCAAAAGCAGTAGTACCATGCTATATGGATTTCTGTTAGGCAGAGGTTGTTAAAGAATGTGCACTGTTAGGTTACATTGTGTCGTGGAAATGATTGTTTTGGTTCTAGTTCAACTTGAAGAACACATTTTCAGTTGTTTAGAGAAAGAGCGAGAGAAGGAAGATAAAACAAGCGGACAACCGCATTTATATACATGTGTAGATAACAATATACTCTGCTAGTCAATTACATGCTGGAGATTACCGAGCTGAGATCCAAACCAATTAATATATTGATGCATATACGCACGCGCGCATACACTCGTTTTTGTGTGTTTACAAAGTTCGCTTTGCAAACCACGTGGTTTCGGTTCTGTACAATTCTGCAGCACCTTCACTAACTGCTTTCTACTATAGCCCCAAGCTAACCAAATCCTTGCAAGTGGGTTTGGATGTCGGAAGCTGAATGAAACCTGTCGTATATGTATCGATGTGAGGGCTCATAATTCTTTGTCTTGACATCCTGCACCATGTGTATAATCGTGCATCACCTCCCAAACAAGCGATGTCATTTGTTCGCAGTCTTCCATGGTAACATGTTCAGCCATTGTGCTGAATGTATTCGAAGGCCTAGCGGAAATAAACATTGGACTGCTTAGAAATTAATGATAGCTGGTGACAGTTTGGGCACTATTCCATGTTTAAAATTGCCGCTTTAGTCTGGCAATAAACTCGTCGTGCTCAAATAAAGTAGCAGCATAAAACTTGCAATTGTGATCTGTGAACATAGAGCTTTGAATGATTATTTTTACTTTCTTCCTAATCATATCGGGTGTAATTTCACTTGAATATATATATAGCAATAAGAAAATGGAGGGGAATATGAGGTACTCATCAACTTGTAGACACTGTATTCCGTTGATTAATCTGTTTATTTTATAACCAAAATGACAAAAAGTACAATATACAGAC
>NC_068987.1:64891869-64904867 GCF_001194135.2 Octopus bimaculoides | reverse complement strand
ATTTTATAACCAAAATGACAAAAAGTACAATATACAGACACTTATGACATACCATGTCATATCAACAATTAAGATTTCAAATTTAATGGACATCTAGCAATTGGAGAAGGGACAAAATCTTACACGCATACATACATACATACATATATATATCCTTCAATACATCTCAACGCTTCTAAAACAAACTTTGTTTACTTTCATCGTAAGTTGTATATATATATATATATATATATATATATATATATACACACACACACACTAATGTATAACCATTTTTGTCTTACCTATACATGCTTCCCAACCACATGGTTTTGGGTTCAATCCGATTGCACATCGACTTGAGCGAGTGTCTTCAACTATAGCCCTGGGCCAACCAAAACCTTGTCAATGAACTTGGAAGATGGAAACTGAAAGAAGCTTGTCATACATTTATGTGTGTGTGTGTGTCCTTGTATCAATTGTTACAAACGAATATCATTCATTTCCAGTATTCTACGGAAACATGTTACATATTGCTTGGAAACAGGTATGGATTGACAACAGGAAAGGCATCCAACCATAGAAAAATCAGCCACAATAAACTCCATTCAATCCATGCAAGTATGGAAACGTGGACGTTGAAACAAGGATGATTTTATATAGTCAGCAGAAGTTCGCCATTACCTTCTGCAGGAGCCGCATGGAGCTTAAGTGTTTCACTCATAAACACACATCATCCTGTCTGAGATTCGAACCCGCAATCCCTCAACCGTGAGTCCACTGCTCTAACCACTAGACCATGTGCTTCCACTTTCAGACTATATAGTGCTGCATTGTTTAATATACTTTTAAGGTGGCATGGTGTGATTTTATAAGAACTGGCTGTTATTTCTAGTAGATTGAGTGACTGTGAAAAGCACAACCACCACCGCCACCTCGTTTGTTGTTGGTAATTCTAAAAATAGTAACACTCTCACTAAGCCTTGAGAAGCTTGTTTATCTCTTGGTCAGTCCTGTTCAGGCTGTCCTATGACCAAAGATGATCCAGTTGTGATCATATCATCTCTTGGTTGTGTGATGAAGAAGCTCATTTTGCAACTACATGGTTCCTGGTTCAGTCCCACTGCACAGCACCGAGGGTAGCTCTACTATAGCTCCGGGCCGACTAACACATTGTGAGTGGATTTGGAACACAGAAACTGTGTGGAAACTAGTTATGTGTGTATCCTGCTTGATAAGCGGTGCTGGTTTGTTTATTTCCACACAACTTGGCAGTTCGGCTGAAGAGACTGATACAATAAGTCAGTGCTCCAGCATAGCCACAGTCCAATGACTAAGTCAAAAAGCTCAAATATGGTATACAGTATACCCTTCCATTTTTTATAAGATAGTGGGGTGTTATTTGATGGAGATTATTTGACTGAGATTTGGTTTGGAGAATTATGGGTCAACAAATGAAGGTTACATGGTCTACTAGAAACAGCAGCTAAATCCACCCACCCCCTTCAGTACTACTCTCCCCACTCCCCAGTTGAGGAATTCTTGTCTTGCAAGATACCTGGTGATCCTGTTGGTGCTGGTACCTCATAAAAAGCACTGGTTCCTGTGCCGTATTAGAAGCACTGGTGTTGGTTCCACATAAAAAACATTGGTAATGGTGCTACATAAGAAGCACCCAGTACACCCTGTGGAGTGGTTAGCATTAGGAATGGGCCACTGGTACATAAAAAGCACCATTCAAGTATGGGCGTTGCTAGTGCTGCCTGACTGGCTCTTGTGCCGGTGGCACGTAAAGAGCACCACTCAAGTGTGGTCAATGCCAGTACCGCCAGACTGGCCATCATGCTAGTGGCATGTAAAAAGAACCCACTATACTCTCGGAGTGGTTGACATTAGGAAGGGTATCCAGCTGTAGAAATCTTGCCCTATCAGATTGGAGCCTGGTACAGCCTTCTGGCTTGCCAGTCCTCAGTTGAACCGTCCAACCCAGGCCAGCATGGAAAGTGGACGTTAAACGATGATGATGATACATGTGTGTGTGTCTGTGTTTGTTTATATCTACAATTGTATGTACAAAGAGGTTGCGATAGGCAATGAATCATATTCTCACTTGCACCTTCAAAACCATTTGCTTCAATGACGTATCTGTGTGACCCATGCAGGGATAGGAAAATAAATACACACACATACATGCATATCATCTTATATATATGAGAGGCTTCTTTCAGTTTACACACACACAAGTGTAGGGGGCCAGTGCTAATCTATGTATGCTGTAGCTTTCTGTCAATGAATAAATTCTAGAGGTCCTAGTACATTGCTTTACTCAGGGCTTATATTTTTGTTAAGACATTTCTGGGCATCTAGCTGTAAAATCATTCAACTATGAAATGGAGTTGGTAACTATTGAAGTAGGCAAACATTCACTATGGAATTACAGAAATTTCTTTTCATTGGATTTCTTTCTTTTTCTTTTTCTTTTTTTTTTCTTGTTACTATTTGGAATTTTGATTGTTAGTTGGAACCATTTTACTTAACTTACATTGCTAATAATAATAACAATAATAATCTTTTCTACTAAAAGCAGGAGGCCTGAAATTTTTGGTGAGAGGACTAGTCAATTACATTGACCCCAGTGTTTCACTGGTACTTAATTTAACAAGCCTGAAAGGATGAAAGAAAGGCAAAGTTGACCTTGCAAGAATTTGAACTCAGAACATAAAGACAGATGAAATGCCACTAAGCATTTTCCCCAACATGCTAACGTTTCTGCCAGCTCACTGCTTTAATAATAATAATAATAATAATAATCTCTCAAATCTGTGAGAGACAATTGTATTACATAGTCAAAATTTGTAGACTCTGCTGTGACTTCTTAGGTCAAAGTCAGCATCACAGATACAATTACAGGTCAGGCAAGGAACACCACTTGTTGGTATAAGAGTAAATGTCTTTCAGTGTCTCTCACAGTTTGCCCCTGAGGCACTGCATGCTTAACTTACATTACTGATTTTCATTTGTTAAACCACAGTTGTCACAACACATATCTTCCTTTTCACCCAGAAGACAGTCATGCTAATCATTAATTTTATTTATACTAGTACATGACCCGTCAATAAGGAAAAAACAATGCTATGTTTAGAATAACATTTCAAATTAATTCAGCTATTGTTTGAGAAATACACAAAAGATATAATTTGATAATATATTTACATATTCTTATTTATGCAAATACTTTTTACATAGGCAAATACTTTTTACATACACTATTTCCATGTAGACAACATTACGCATAAGTCTTCTTACATTTTCATTATGATATCTACTTGTTCCTGATCTGGTAAATTCTTTTTGATCAGCAAATATTTTAAGATTCACTGGATCCCCAACTCTGCTAAGAGCGACATATAACTGGCCATAAGTAAATACGGGCGCAGGCATGTATATGCTGCACTTAGAAAGGCTTTGTCCTTGACTTTTGTTTATAGACATCGCGAAAGCAGGTCTCACTGGAAATTAGCGTCTTTTCAAAGTAAAGGGCAAATCTGTATCAGATGGTTGCAGAATAATGCGGGGAATGAAAAGTGTGCATCCTGCATCAACACCAGTTATTTTACTTGCATTGGTCATATTATTTGACACCAATAATTCTCTATAACGTGCACCATTGCAGTGCCCATTTCTCTGATCTAAGTTTCTTAGCAACATTATAGGAACACCCATTTTTAATTTGATAATGTGAGGTGGCATGCCACTTATATTAAGAGAATTCAGAAATTCAGGAGGATAGAGTGCAGATTGTTGATCTTCTGCAACAGAATCAATACTCTTCAGAGTATATGTCTCACCTGGAAATTTCTGGATTATGTGGTTATTTAGATTGTCAACTTCTTCATTCTTTGTTGTCAATATTGCTTGTGATGATAACCATTAGGCATCGTTAAAATTAACCTCTGAATCTTCATAGACATGGTTGATCAAATCCTCCTTGCTGTTGACTTGAAATTGCTGAGGAATCTCTATTACATCATCATATAATTGTCTTTGAACATTGGGGATTCTTCCATCACCAATTTGCAATAACCAAACTGATTGACATGCCAGTCGAGCTTGAGAGGTGGTGGTATCATTGCAGAGACAGTTTTGCACTCTCATATTAGTGGTGAGATGAAGTACTTTGCATTTGTGCAAATTACAGATTTTTTTCAAACATGCTCCAATTAGAGAAGGCCTTTGTGCTCTTCGAACCACTGGAAGAATTTGACAGAAATCACCACCTAAAATTATCAATTTGCCACCAAAGATCAAATCATTGTTCATTATATCCTTCAGTGTTCAATTCAGCGCTTTAAATAGATAACGATGACACATAGGTGCCTCGTCCCAAACAATTGAGTGTGCACTGAGTTTTTTTCCCATAACTTGGTGACAGTTTATTGTGGATAGCAGGTATAAATCCAAATTTTAAATATTCCTCTGAATATGGACGATCTTTTTTTTGCTTGAATCAAGCATGAAGAGATTTCAGTTCAAGCAAATTTTTTCAACAATTTTTTCAAAAAGATTTCAGTATAAACTTTCGGAAAATATGCTCAAAAAGAAACAAAAAGTTTTCCGTGAATCTTCTCAAATGCAAAAGCCTTTGTATCAATGATGGAAGTTTTATCTTACCTTTTTGCTGAATTCACAAACTGACTGGTGGGAATAAAATGACCTGTTAATTTTTATCTTTGTTCATATATATATATATATATATATATATATATATATATATATATATATATATATACGTGTGTGTATATGTGCATTGCCAGTACCATAAATCTCTGTCTGTCTATCTATCTATCTGCCTGTCTGTGCCTCTTTCTCTTCCTTCACTGACACCACTCCTTACTTCCACTCCATTTCACACCATTTATCGCCATACTCTGCAGCACCACATTTTTCTTGTGTACCTAGATTTTTGTCAAGAGATAAGAGTCAATACTTTTAGACACACCTGCACACATAAGTCTGTCTCCTGTTTACTTCTCCATAGGGAATGAAGATGCCATTGCTTTCAGTACTGACCAGTTCTATACTACATACACTCATGCACGCAAATACAAACACATATACACATGCGCATTTGTAATTACCTACATGTTTTCACATACCACTAAAATCAATTACCACTAATTACCTACATGTTTTCACATACTGCTAAATCAAAGGAAATAAGCTATTCCCTCTTTAGTGACATCAGATCTTATGAATATGATGAAAACGACCTGTTGTCTCTAAAGTGTCCAAAATTTGATAAAATTGTCCACAGAAGGGATGTAAAGAATTTTTTTTTTAATAACTCATTCTCGAATTGCCCTTTTTCTCTGTTGGTATACTAAACATTGTTTAGAAACGGTATAAATTCAACATAACCCTATGCATGCCTCTCCAAAATATTACCATGCCCCACATTGGGAATCATGGCTCTATCTAATTACTGATGGCTTCGCCCAGACGGATACAGTCAGGCATCACAATACTTGTATCTTATTTACACAGCATGAGGTATAAAAATAACCAAACTTTCTATTTCATTCCCTCTTTTCCTCTAATTACTGATGGCTTTAGACAGACGGATGGATGCAGCTCTTATTATAGTATAAGATTTAGGGTAAAAGATAAACAACCCCCTTCAGTCATGAATGACTGTGGGATTGCACCTGGGAAGTTCCACTCCGAGGCACAAGTGTGGGCAAGGTTGTTTATGGAAAACCAGCAGTCACCCATGCATACTACTCTCCTCTCTCCACACCACTGATGTTATCCAAGGCAAAGTCTGATACAACTTGGCACCTGTGATGTCATAACTCATTTCTACAACTAAGTGAACTGGAGCAACATGAAATAAAGTGTCTTGCTTAAGAACATAACACACAACCTGATCCAGGAATCAAACTCACTACCTCATGGTCGTAAACCCAACGCTTTAACCAATGAGCCATGTGCCTTCACCCTTATATATATATATTTAACGTGACAGTTATGGATTATTACCCAGTAGGCCACACTGATGAGGCTCAGGGTTTAAATACCCAAAAGCCCAAACCTGGTTTGTGGATATTCCTAATTGCATAATATTTTTATCTTGTACTATTAAATGTTTTAATTCTTTCTGTTTTTCTCTGTTATCTTGGTGTGGTATGGTGGATTAATTTAAGACTTTAGCTCTTATTTCTAGCAGGTAAATGCTTGTTAAGCATCATTACGCTTTGTGAAAATTTATAATTCATAGCTATTTAATGCTATTACATCTGCGATCCACCTATGTTACTGCTGGTGATATCATCAATTTTAAAATTTATCCACAGATGATATGAACAGTAGTGACATCTGATTTCAAATCTCAGTGTTTGAATGTTTTGCTTATATATATATATATATGAGACAAGGTGTATGTACGCTGCTATATATATATGTATAAATAAAACAGAATGGGACAAGGACACAAAACATCCAGATAGACGATACAGGGAAACAAGGACAGGTCAACTGTCTGGATGTTTTGCATCCTTGCCCCATTCTGTATTATTTATACACACACACACACACACATATATATATATATAGTTCTAATTATATATAAAAAAAATTTATTATTGTTTGACTTGATTTATCATATTTGAGTGAGATAAATATATTGAAGTCTTAGATAAATAGAACAGTGCACATTGAATAAGCATCCAATGCTGTTGCTAAGATATGAAGCATGAAGTAGTTAGGTTTCTCACTGGTTATATAATATGAGATAATGCTAATCATTTAACAAACAATATCAAATCTATTTAATCTTCAATGAGAACTAACAAATACTACCTTCTAGGTGTGGTTTTCTAATTTATTTTATATTTATTAGTATTATTATTGTTTTGGCCTTGAGCCAAAATATGAAACCTTTATTACTATTATTGCAACAAACTGGCAGAAATATTAGCATGCCAGACAAAATGCTCAGCAGCATTTCATCCATCTTTATGTTCCGAGTTCAAATTCTGCTGAGGTTCACTTTGCCTTTCATCTTTTCAGGGTTGATGAACTAAGTGCCAGTTAAGCACAGAGGTCAGTATAATCGACTGCCTCCCCACAAAAAAAAATTTCAGGTCTTGTACCTATAATAGGAAGGATTATTATGATTAAGATGGTGAGCTGGCAGAAATGTCAACACACCAGGCAAAATTCTTACCAACATTTTCATCTGGATCTACGTTCTGGGTTCAAATGCTGGTAGGGTTGACTTTGCCTTTCATCCTATCATGGTCTCTAAAATAAGTACCAGTTGAGCACTGGGATTGATGTAATTGAGTAGCCTCCTCCCTCGAAAGCTTCAGGCCTTTTGCCTATGATAGAAAGGGTTATTATTATTATTAATAATATCATTTAAGGCGGCGACCTGACTAAACCGTTAGCACGCCAGGCAAAATGCTTAATGGCATTTTGTCCATCTTTACATTCTGAGTTCAAATTTCGCCGAGGTCAACTTGGCCTTTCATCCTTTCAGGGTCGATAAATTAAGTACCAGTCAAGTACTGGGGTCAATATGATCGACTTTCTCCATCCCTCATATATTTCAGGCTTTGTGCCTATAGTAGAAGGGATTATTATTATCATCCTCATTATTACGATAAAGGTGGCAATCTGGTAAGATCATTAGCATGCTGGGCAAAATGCTTAGCAGCATTTCATCTGTCTGTAAGTTCTGAGTTCAAATTCCGCCAAGGTTGATTTTGCCTTTCATCCTTTTGGGGTCGATTAAATAAGTACCAGTGAAACACTGGAGTCAATGTAATCAACTAGTCCCCCTCCAAAAAAAAAAAAAAAAATTCAGGCCTTGTGCCTATTATAGAAAGGATTATTATTATTATTATTATTATGACAGTGAGCTGGCATAATTGTTACTGCACTGGACAAAATTCTTGGTAGCATTTCATCTATTGCAGCAACAATTCTCAGTTCAAATTCTGCCATGGTCAACTTTACCTCTCATTTTTTACAGTTGATAAAATACAGTATCAGTCAAGTACTGAGGTCAATGTAATCAACTCTCTTTTCCCTTTAGAAAAATTGCTGAATTTTTGCCAAAATTAGAAAGAGGTATTATCATTATGGTCTCATGAAGCAGTCTTGAAAAATCATTAGCATGCTGGACAAAATATTTAGCAGCATTTCTTCTGTCTTTGTGTTCTGAGTTTAAACTCTGCCAAGGTTGACTTTACTTTTCATCATTTCAGGGTCAATAAAATAAATACCCAAAACTTTCAGACCTTGTGCCTATAGTAGAAAGACTTACTACTATCACTACTACTACTGCTATTATATAAGTGCAGGCATTAAGAAATTTGCTTCCCAACAAACACATGGATCTGGTTCAGTCCACTGCATAGCACCTTGAGCAAGTGTCTTCTATAGACCCAGGCCTACCAAAGCCTTATGAAGGACACATTGATGATATGTCCTAAATACCACTAAAAGAATGAGATGATTACAACTTGAATGCTTTGATGATAAGTTTGCTTGATGGAGGTTGACTTGTGGTTAAACAACCAGCAATAGCAACAATTCCATGTGGATTAATAGCTATATTTACGGTTATATATATACACACATATAGTTTGCTCCCAACCACTAAACCACATAGTTGTGTTGGTCCTACTGTGTGAGACCTTGGGCAAGTATCTACTTCTTTAGCTTCAGGTCAACCAAAGCTTTGTGAGTAGATTTGGTAGAGAGAAACTGAAAGAAGCCTGTCATATATATATATATATATATATATATAGGCCTGGCTTTGTGGTAAGAAGTCTGCTTCCCAACTGCGTGGCTCCAGGTTCACTGCATGGCATCTTGGGCAAGTGTTTTCTGTTATAACCTGGGGCCAACTAAAACATTGTGAGTGGATTTGGTAAATAGAAACTGAAAGAAGCCCATCATATATATTTCTGTATATATCTATGTGTGTGTGTCTTTGTGTCTCTCCCCCCATCAGTGCTTAACAACTGGTGATGGTGTGTTTACGTCCTCGTAACCTAGTGGTTCGGCAAAAGAGACTGATTGATTAAGTACTAGGCTTTTAAAAAAATAAGTCCTGGGATCAATTTTTTCGACTAAAACTCTACAAGCTGGTGTTCCAGCATAGCCACAGTTAAATGACAAACAAGTAATTGAATAATGGAATATATATATGTGCGTGTGAGTTTGTGCATGTGTGTTATTGTTTCTATGTTGTGTAAGTTGTAAACGAGTGTCACCGTGATGCAAGTGGTGTTCTTCATTTCCAGTATTCCATAAAACCAGGTTTGATCATGGGGAAATATGACTTGGAAACAAATGAGGGTTGGTGACAAGGGGGGACATCCAACTAGAAAATACTCCTCAAAAATATTCCATCCGACTCATGCCAGCATGGAAAATTGGCCGTTAAAACGTGATACATACACACACACACCACTTTTTAATGCTAACAATTTATTTGACGCGGTCTATAAATAAGGGAGTGAACTCTTCATAAATACAACTCGACGTCACTGTTCTTAGAGTGCAGTACAAGGTACGTTACTCTATTGGTCTTTGCATCACTTCGCTTGCTGGAAAAAAAATGATTTTTTTTTTTTTTTTTTTTCCAATTGTAAAAGATGAATTCGTACAAAAATTTGCCGACCAACGTACACAACTTGAATTAGCTAATATTATTAGAATTACAGTTCTTGCTTTCTTCTAGATTGTGAACTACCATTGAGGGGGTTTTTAACATCAAATTGCAAGGATAGTTTTAATTAAGCTAAATTTTTCAACTCACTTTATCACACTTATTATTTTACTTGTTTCAGTCATTTGACTGTGGTTATGCTAGAATACCGCCTTTAGTCGAACAAATTGACCTCAGGACTTATTCTTTGTAAGCCTAGCTCTTATTCTATCAGTTTCTTTAGAACTCTCGGGGAAAGGGGGCTTTTCCCTCAGTCTTATTGTTGGTATTCATAATTAAGTGTCACTATTTTTCTCTGTCGTAGTTAAAACTTTCATTTTGGAACCAAGTGGTTTCAGGTTCAGCCCCACTTTGCAGTTCTTGAACCGACCACAGCATTGTGAATGACTTTAGAAGACAAAAACTGTATTAAGCGTTTTGTATATGTCCGTTTGTTTTTACCTCCATTTAACTATATATTCATCTAACATATGTTCATATATATTGAAGTATTTATGTATGCACACTTATATGTTCATATATATTTTAATTTCAGAGGAATTACAAAAAGTTGCAAGAAAAGGAATCGACAGAGAAAAAACTCAGCCTGGAGGTTAGGATATAATTGTCTTTATTTATTTTCATCTTTTACATTTCTCCTAAATCTCTTGTCTGTTTTCTTCGGGATACTTCTCTTTCCCCTTCTGTCTTCTTTCTTCAATCTTTTGCTATACACATACATATATAAATGTGTGCATTAGTCAAAGAATGAGGGACAGTACTCAAAACCTCTCAATGATCTCTCAGATTGCTGAGGTTGATGTTGTTAGCTTACAGCTTGAACATTGGTAGGTTTGGCTTCATTTTAATTTTCAAAGCTTCTATGTGCTCATTCAGCCAACTTGAAATTGCAACAATGTTTGTATTCTTCCATCTTATAAAGAGAAGGACACAATGAATAATTGTTGTTGGCACTCCGTTGCTTACGACGTCGTGTGTTCCAGTCGATCCGATCAACGGAACAGCCTGCTCGTGAAATTAACGTGCAAGTGGCTGAGCACTCCATAGACACGTGTACCCTTAACGTAGTTCTCGGGGATATTCAGCGTGACACAGTGTGACAAGGCTAACCCTTTGAATTACAGGCACAACAGAAACAGGAAGTAAGAGTGAGAGAAAGTTGTGGTGAAAGAGTACAGCAGGGTTCGCCACCATCCCCTGCCGGAGCCTTGTAGAGCTTTTAGGTGTTTTCGCTCAATAAACACTCACAACGCCCGGTCTGGGAATCGAAACTGCGATCCTATGACTGCGAGTCTGCTGCCCTAACCACTGGGCCATTGCGCTTCCACTATAGTGAATAATACACTCAGTGAAAAAAATTAAACTGCTTGCACATAAGTAGAAAAGCTAAACAACAACAACAATAATGAATATATTACTAGATACACTGTCTGAAGAAAAGAGTATGTATCAACAGAACACCTTTTAATCAAGATTGTCCTTGGGCTAAACAAAAACAGTCTTTAATCCCAGGCTACTTTTCTGGGCAGTGAAATCCATTAAAAATGACAACGGGAGAGAGGAGTGAGATGAGTAATGCTGGATTTTGATGGTATAAATTCTGTTTAGATATATCAACAGAAGATGTAGGGGAAGAACTAGAGGAGTGAATCTACTTTTTCTTCATTTCATGATTTTCTATGGTCCATAGTACAACAGGTCTGTATAGCTCTTATCTTCTTGGTAACAGCCAAATAAAATTGGCACGCTTATTTTTGTGTTTGGGAATGTGTAATTTAAGGATAAGGAAACAACACACAATATGTAACTTTTAATACAATGGAATTCTAGAGAAGAAGGGTACACACACACACTGTTTAGCATCAAACATATATATACAGTGTGCAATGGGTAAATTATCACCATTTTATATTTTTAGTTTCGCATATGTTTTTGATTTTGTCAACTACACAGTATAGTAGGGTCAGTTGGGCACCCTCTGTGAGAAAAACAGCACCATGACGCAATTCATTCTACCAGAAATTTGGAAACAACATGCTGTGCTGCTTGGTATTCACGCCCAAAGCTCCAATATAAACATTTTAGAGTGTTTGGGTGTCAATCTGAAGACTTGCAGAAGATTCGGAAAGCATTGGATGAATCTAATGGTGATTACAAAGGTACAGCAGCTTGGAAAACCCACTATGATCATTCTGATAAGAAAAGAACTTCTGAATTTGATGGTGAGATCCAGGACATGAGAGGGTCAATTTTTATCCCAAGACAACAAGAAAGATCACACTACAAAGCTTTTGAACAAACTCAAGCATCCCCTCCAACCAAACATACTTTGGTTTTTCTCAGATAAGAAAAATTTCTGTCAGGATCAGATGGTGAACATGGGACAACCGTTGATTTGCCATGTCCCCAAAACATGTCCCGAGAGTGATAAAAATCAAACATCCAGTCAACATCATGGTGTTTGGAGTGATCACTAGTGATGGTGATGTTATGCCTTCATTCATCTTCCTACATGACCTCAGACTCAACACAGGGGCCTACATCAAGTGCCTGGAGGAGGTAGTGTGACCCTGGGTCAAGAGAGTGGCTGCTAGAAGACCCTATGTCTGGCAACAGGACTCTGCACCTTGCCACACAAGCAGGAGAATCCAGTCATGGTTGTCAGACAATGTCTGTGACCACATCACCCCTAACACCTGGCCACCTAACTCCCCAGACTGCAACCCCCTTGATTACTATGTGTGGGGCACAGTTGAGCGAGAGACAAACAAAACTCCTTATAACACCAAAGATGAACTGAAGGCAAGGATTATGGCAGCATTCACCAACTTAAACAAGGAGACCATCCAGAAGAGTTGCAGGAAATTCCAAAGTCGTCTGGAGGCCGTGGTTGAAGCCAATGGTGATTTTATTGAATAAATTTACCCTTTAGTATTTCAAGATATTTTTGTGTAATTTTAGTAAATATATCTGCTAAAATGAGATGTCAGTGTTATTTTCATTTTTGCGTAATTTAGCTGACAATTTATTCACCACATCCAGTATACATCATCATCATCATCATCATCGTTTAACGTCCGCTTTCCATGCTAGCATGGGTTGGACGATTTGACTGAGGACTGGTGAAACCGGATGGCAACACCAGGCTCCAGTCTGATTTGGCAGAGTTTCTACAGCTGGATGCCCTTCCTAACGCCAACCACTCAGAGAGTGTAGTGGGTGCTTTTACGTGTCACCCGCACGAAAACGGCCACGCTCGAAATGGTGTCTTTTATGT
>NC_068987.1:64887717-64891397 GCF_001194135.2 Octopus bimaculoides | reverse complement strand
TTTTACTCTGAGTGAGAGTCCCTTTGTCGCCAGCAGGGGTAAGAGCTCTCTAAACTTTGCCCAGGCTATTCTTATTCTAGCAGCTACACTTTCAGCGCACCCACCCCCACTACTAACTTGGTCGCCCAGATAGCGGAAGCTATCGACTACCTCTAGTTTTTCACCCTGGAATGAGATAGAAGTTGTTTCCTGTTTGTTTGCAGTCTTTATTGCACCTGAACATCTGCCACAAACAAAAACTAACTTGCTAGTTAACCTGCCTTTGATGTTGCTGCACCTCTTATGTGTCCATAGCTTGCACCGGGTACATCTTATAGAGTTACTACCTACTCCTTTTCTACATATATATATATATATATTAATGGTTTCACTTAGGCATAGCAATCTGTTGTTTGAACATATCCATCAGGGTAAAGTATTAGTTGAATACAGAATGTGATATATAATGGAGAGCATGGAAAAGTGGACATGAAAATGATCATGATGATGATGATCACAACGACAAAGTAGTAGTAGTAGTAGTAGTAGTAGTAGTAGTAGTAGTAGTGTTTGTTTCATTTTGTTTTTACACATGTTTTCCATTCTTACTTGGGTTAGACAAATATGTTACTAAGACACTGCCAGATACCTTTCCTTTTGTCATCCCTTATTTGTTTTTTCTAATAAGGGATCTCTTATACCATGTGGCTTTTAAGGTGTGGAGTGAGTTGATGGTTTATTGACAAGAGGACTAACAACAATAAAATCACTTGTCACAACCTTCATGCAAGCAATCGCTGATGTAAACAAGCAAACACACACATACACACATGTGATGGCACCTCCTTCAGTGGTTAAGCCAGGACTACATTAGAAGACACTTGCTCAATGTACCACTCAGTGTATGTGTTTGTATGTGAATTTATGTAGATGGCAAGCTGGCAGAATCATTGTCATTCTGGACAAAATGTAATGCTTAGCAGTATTACTTTCAGCTCTTTTGCATTCAAATGCTGCCAAGGACAACTTTGCCTTTACTGACATTGCCTTAGCCTGGCAACGGTTTTTGTTGTTAAAATGCAGGAAAGAAATAAAAGAAACATGTATAAATAAATAGATAAGTAAAAAAAATCGTTACATATTAGTATTTAAGTGAAACTGTACTCAGTATGATTAAGGAGAGTAAAAATAAATATTTTTAAAGCTGTATGCACACAGATTACTAGTGAAAGTTTTAGGTTGCCACTTTTGTTATGCATGACAACTTCAATAAATGTTTTTACATTACGTATTATATTAATAGCAAATTAAAACTTGAAAGAGAATGTGAGAGACATTGCAAATGAAAATGGAATACTCTGCAGTGAATGCAATGAATATTTAAATTTGTGATGAATTAGACGCAGTGAATATTTAAATGTGCAAGATTTTGGAGTTAAAAAAATTCAATAAACTTGAGAAATTGAAATCATAGGAAATTTCTTAGAACATGAATTTATAAAAATATTTCCATATGGTCAACCCTTTTATAATTGCTTTCTTTTTTTAGTAATCGTTACATACTTCATTAACAAGCAGCTTTCTCCATTATAGTATAGATAATGATTTTTATTATATTTTAATTTTCTATTGCAGGAATGAAAGTGTGGACAGACCCATTTGCAAAGAAGGAATGAGAAGGGAAATAACTCAAAGAATGTGTGAAATGTTAAAATGTATTCAGATATGACTGTAGTGGCAGCTATGCAGGTTGTTTTGTATTGTTAATAAATCAATATTTATAAATTAACAAGCTGAAAAGTTTTTTGATTTATTCTATGAAATAAATAATACATTAAATTAATGGATCAGTCTGCTAGTAACAGCAGCCAAATCACCTTTAAATCCATCATTAGGAAGGACTTGTTTGATAATGTACTTCTATCTATATATAAAATGACAGGATTACCATGGATGGAATGTCTTTGATTGTAAATCTACTCTACAATAATTGATTTTGAAAATAAAGAAGAATTTATTAAAATGACTTTGTCATTATTAAGTTGGTATAAGACAGTGAGCTAGCTGAATCATTACTTTGCCAGACAAAAAGCTTACCAGCATTTATTCTGAGTTCAAATGCTGCCAAGGTCAACTTTGCTTTCATCTTTTTTTTTGGGGGGGGGGGTCTCAATGAAACAATTACCAGTTGAGCACTGGCATTGATGTAATCAACTATCCCCCCTCCCACCAAAATTTAGGCTTTATACCTACAGCAGAAAGGATTACAAAACTGGTGTTTGGAACAAATTAGCATGAGACTTTGATGGGCAATTTTCATTTAGATCCCTTTAAAACAAGGAGTTTGCATCATAAACCTGGGGACAGTCTCAAGGGAGCTGAAATAAAAAATGGTTAAATGCAATTTGAAATTTTCTCTCTTTTTTTACAACTCAACTTCTGCATTCACTGTATTTCTAGAATGTAATTGATTCATAATATGGAAGTGTTGCCAAAATAGTGATAGTCACTTTCAGTTTGTTTTTATGAGATTATATTATGTTTTTTCCCAGTTATTTTACATGTGCCAAATGTAAGGTGAACCTTAAGACTGTTTATACAATTAGTCCAGAAGTAATTCCAGAAAACTTTTAGGATGCTAAGTTTAATGCACTATACAGCTTAACACAACAACTTGATTCTTGGGTATCTTTAGTTAACTTAATTGCAAGCATTCATATCAAATCATATTTTTCTGCAAATATTAATTTACACTAAGTTCAGGAATAAATTTAAGATGTAGGCAGAGATTCATCAGAGCTCAGTCCTCAGCCTTTCCTGTTTATTATAGTCCTACAGGTCATAACAGAGGAGTTCAAAATTGGTTATCCATAGAAATCCTATATAGGATCCTCATCCTCTCCAATGCCTAGTCCACTTGACCATACACATCTCCCTGTCTCTGTCCCTTCCCTGTCACATTTTCACCATCTTTCTCACCTCTGTGTCTCTCTCTATCTGAAGTAGTCATGTTTTTATTCTAATGCAAGACACATGTTCTGTCCTTCAATACTACTAACCCCATTTGAGGCGTTTTGTCCTGCAAGTTACTTGGTGATCCCATTGCTGCTGGTGTCATGTAAAATGCACCCAGTACACTCTGTAAAATTGTTGCATTAAGAAGGGCATCCAGCCAACGAAACTATGTCAAAACAGACAGCAGAGCTTGGTTCAGTAATCTGACTTGCCAGTTCCTGTCAAACATTCCTACCTATGCGAACATGGAAAAACAGAAGTTAAATAACAATGATTGCATCTTACTACAAGAGACCTTGGCTTAATTTAGTATGTGCATGAAAAGCCTGGAAATCATTTTCATTATCAATACTCCCTGTTATACAAATTCTCTTCCACATATATCTCTCACTGCTTTATTATTCACTAGCAGAAACACCCGGCGTTGCCCGGGTTAAAGAGAATAATGAAATCTAAAAACACTGTCTAGACTACGCAACCCTCAACTGTTAGTAGCTACGATACCATATTTCTACATTAATAACTCTCCAATCCATGTCAGCATGGAACATAGATATTAAGTGGAATGCTAGAAGAAAGTTTTCAACTCATATGTATATAAAGTAAATACACGTAATTCAGAAACACGTTTTTGTGTATCTTATTTCGTAACCAAACAAACAGGTACAGATTATAAATAATGAAAG
>NC_068987.1:64882261-64885978 GCF_001194135.2 Octopus bimaculoides | reverse complement strand
ATTTTTAAAGTGAAAGTATTTGACATGAGTGTTTTTGTTTCACTTTTGACACGTAATACTTAAATAGTGGAGGAGATATTATGTTGCCGTGGGCTCGAACTCTGCAAGAAGTTAAAAAAATTTTTTGACTAAAACACAACTGGAACCCTAAGTAAGGCATGTGTAAAATTTGAATGAAATTGGTTGCGTAGTTCTCGAGTTTTAGGGATACACACACACAGACACACATTCTCATTTTTATATATATAGATATAGATTTTCTCACATGTTCAGCTTGTACTTTGTGGATATTCCCTCATCATCAGAGCTAGCTCTCTCTCTCTCTCTCTCTCTCTCTCTCTCTTTCTCTCTCTCTCTCTTTCTTCAAGCTTAGGAAGCCATGCATTCAAGTCTTCATCAAGACACCTGTTCCTGTCCCTCTAATTTCACCTCCTTCAATACTACACCCTACACAGTTGAAGAGTCTTGAACCAAAATGCACAGATAACACCTCAGTGGCCCACCTGTTATCAACTCTACTCTTAATACTAATTATCTCTATAATGCCTGCAGTTAAGATAAAGATATTGCATCAACTTATGTAGGTTATTTAATAATCCTCTATTTCAGAGTAAATCCCCTCTTCAAATAAAACAATGAAAATAATCAAGAAATTTGGAGAAGCTAAAATGGAAAAGTGAACACTGAAATGACAATGATGAATATGAGGGTGGTATATATACATACATACATATAATACTAAACTACCTGTGACCCAGTGGGTCACTGGGAAACTCTGAGTTTCCCAGCAACGGAGTTTTGTTTTGTGGATTTTTTTCTTTTCCAGGTTATTTCACATGCTTTCAATGAATGTGACATCAAAATCACATATAAACAGCTCCTTTCCCCAGAAAAGGAAAGATTTGGCTGTTATTTCTTGCATGCCCTGCTACCACGTAACAGGTATTTCGGGTTCTTTATCGCAAATATCTGTTACATGGTAGTAGGGTATCTAGAAATAGCAGCCAAATCGTTGGAGCTGAGATATGTTGAATGCATTAAAAAAAAACCTATGGGAAAAAACTATTTCACGCCACAGTTACAAACAGGTCTTTTACGAAATATTTACCATATTTTTAAAGTCATTTTCGCTTTAAAATAATTTTTAAATATGCAAAAGAAATTTTTGTAACAGTATTCACTTCAAAATAATTTTAAAAAACATTAAAATATTGTCTATTTAAAGAAAGCTAAAATATAAATACTTACTGTACAAACAACTTACATTTTTGAAATCACATTCACTTAAAAATATTTCTAAATGATTAAAATATTGTGTTTAACAAAAGCGAAAATAGAAACATTTACTGTAAAAAAACAAATTGTATTTTTCGTTGTCAAATCACTCTCTAATCAATAGGTTAGAGTTTCTTCCCTTTCAGGATGAAGTTATATTCAGAACATTTTTCCCATTATGCACCGTTTTAGGTATTTATACCCCCAAACCCCGAATATCTCAATAACTACTGCTCTGATTTACATGAAACTTGTTTCATTCTGTCCGTATTGACGTTTCAGGGTGTCTTAATTCATAGTATTTTCCCATTATGCGCCAGTTTGGCTGGGTAACATTGCAAGCAAGCAAGATTCAAACTGACTTTTAATGTATTATAGATGAATCATAATCATCATCATTTCAACCTCCATTATTTCATGCTCACATGGGTTGGAAAGAATTTGTTGAGGTGGATTTTCTACAGCTGAATGCCCCTCCTAGTGCCAACCCTCATCTGTTTCTATATAAAGTAATATTTTCCCATGACCAGAATAACACAGAATAGTGGAAACAAAGAACACCAGTTGCATGACAGTGACACTTGTTTGTAATTACCATGAGGAGACACTAACACATATGTACAGTGTGTAGATGGTATTCATTGGCATAATGACTACCTTAGAAAAATAAGTGTTTTTATTTTTTTAGATATATTCATCAAATTTGGGTCAGTTTGTCTTCATGACATGTTCTGTCAATCTCACTTAATGAACCTGCCTTTGGCCTCGATGACAGCCTCCAGGCAATCTCAAAACCAGCCGCAGGCCTTCATCACTATTTTCTGTTTTAGGCCCCTGAAGACTCTGGTAATCTTGGCCCTCAGCTCAACCCTTCGTGTTGCAGCTGGATTTGTTGGTCTCTCATTTCCCAAACAAAGAAGTCAGTGTGGGTGGTGCAGTAAGGAAGTTGGAAGGCTAAATGTTAGGTACTGTGTAATCAAAGAAATTCTCCAACAACCAGGCCTGGGTCTTCCAGCTGGTGTAATAGGGCACAAAGTCCCACTGCTACATGTACGACCTCCCTGCAGCCACCTGGTTGATCCAGAGCTTCACCATCTCACTTAGAACATGGAAGTAGTTGTCAGTATTCAGCCTGAGGCTCTCAGCAAATAAGCTGGGTAGCATGATGTCACCTTCACTTGATTGTCACTGGAAATTTCGTCTGCATGACTCTGGCCACATTCATTAGGTGAGACAGTAAGCCACCTGTTGTTCTGGGAGTTGGTCTTCTGGTCATGGCAGAAATTCTTCATGTCAGAGAAGAACCACAGCAGGTATTTCAACTTATTTATCAGCCTGGTATGCTTGAGTTGCTTTTCCTGCATTGCCTTAGACTGAAATTGTCCCTTCTTCCTCTTGTATGTAAAAGTAGCAAATATCCTCATGCACATCCAGCCTGATGAGCTTTACACCCACACCTTTCTCCCTTGCAATGGCATGCATCAACTTGCTTGGATCATTGTTGATGAAATCCTGGATTTCATCAACAAAGTCCAGCATTCTGATAGTGTCAGGTTGTAGATCATGGGTTTTCCTCTCTGCTGTCACCACATAATCAAATCCTGACTCTTCCAGTTCCTTTCTGACCTTTTCTACTATCGTTCTGTTAATGTTGAAGAAGTCTGAAATCTCCTTGCTTGTCCTGGTGCATATTCCAACAAGAAGGACTCCATGCCTCTTCCACAAATTGTGGGGTTCAATTATTCTGCAAAAAAAATGAAACAAAAATGGTTATTACCGTTAAGAAGAAAAAGTCCAACAACAAAACTAAAAAAAATATGCATAAAATTGGCAGCTAAAAATTGCAAACAAATATTGTCTGCATTTTGTATATACATATATATACAAAGGGCTTCTTTCAGTTACTGTCTGCCAAATATATTCACAAGGCTATATATATGTATATATGTATGTATATATATATATATATATATATATATATGTATATATATATATACATACACACACATTTTTATTTATATAAGACAAAAAGACTAGTAATACAAAAAAATTCCATACTATTTTTTTTATTTAAGTTTCAAATACAGTTTTAAACACTGTTAATAACAAAACAAAAATGTAAACATAAAGAGAAAAACAAATAGTACTTTGTATAATTAAAAATAATTCATTATTCATAAATAAAACTTCTTTTGCAATATTTCGTTTTCTTTTTTTTTTTTCTCTTTTTCATATTTTTAATAGTAACAAAGTTTAAATTTATGAAATGACTAGTCGAAAGTATTCATGATACTGCTTTGTTAAAATTCCTCAAAATGTTTATTGTAACAACTAAAGTTTAAAAGAACAAAACTATTTATTTATGCACAGAAATAAACAAGAAACTTTATTGTCTCTTTCGCAACTAGGATAATATACATACATGTTTATATATATATATAT
>NC_068987.1:64875012-64881161 GCF_001194135.2 Octopus bimaculoides | reverse complement strand
AAAATTTATATTGAAAAGTCAAATATTTAATTGGGAAATAAACTACTTAGCAATAAATATATTTGATAAAACTTATCAGTTAGCATTGCTTTTAGGAATAGAGCAAGTTTTCTTAGGATCATCTCTAACGAAGCTTAAAACATTCCAAAGGATTTATATATATATATATTTATATGGATAGATAGATATGTATATACACATACACAACCTGGTGTATATATATATATATATATATGTATATATCTTTTATTTGTTTCAGTTATTGGACCACAGCCATGCTGGGGCACTGCCTTGAAGAGTTCTAGTCAAACAAATTGACCCCAGTACTTACATTTTTTAAGCCTGGTACTTATTGACAGATACACACACACATAGATGTGTACATATATATATACATTGAGTTTCTTCCAGTTTCCATCTACCAAATCCACTCACATTGTCCAGGGTTATGGTAGCAGACACCTGCTCAACATGCCACGAACATAAACCAGGAACCATGTGGTTGGGAAGCAAACTTCTTACCACACATACACAATCTTTTAAACACATCCACATACACACACACAATCAGACATATCAAAGAAGTAAAATGTGATCTATCATTTCCCCACCACATTAACATTGCTCATAGCTCAAGACAATGGATTTTCATTGCACCCTTCACAACAACGTAGCAATATATCAAACATGGCACAGCTGTGTATTTGAACCCATGATTCATAACCTGGTAGTCTAACACCATACCTACTCAACCATTTAATTTGTAGAATGCTTTAACAATTTGCAAATATAAACTGTGCTACCTATATAGTGCAATAACATTTAAGTAGATAAGGGTTCAATGGTTGGCCACATAGGAGGAAATACATGCCTCTGATGGAGGCCCAGTTGAATTTGATTAACCCCTGTTACTGTGGAAATCAGATATATTCACTCAAAATTTAATTTCCCTAAACTGTGAAAAGCAGTTTTATATATCAATCTATCATTTGTTGACATATGTCATGTCCGGAACTATTTTTTGTTGAGATATGTCAAGTTTATTGAGGCAGAAAATATCAATTCTATTTTTTCTCAGATATTTAACATCATTTCTGGAATAACCACAAAGTTTAATTTCACAGTTAAAGGAATAATTGTTAGCAACACATGTATTTCCTCTAAATTAAAAACCTGTTCTGGCTTCTTCCTTCATACTCTAGTCTTTCATCAGCTTGCATAAAGCTGCCTCCTCCTCTACCATAGACCTACTCGGCAAAGAGAGATCTTAGTCTTGTAAGCTACATGGTGGCTTCACTAGTGCTGGTGCCACAAAAAAAAAAAAGCAACCTGTACACTCTGCAAAGCGGTTGCTTTTAGGAAGGGCACGATCTGTAGAAACCACGCCAAAGCAGACATTGGAGCACAACACAGTCCTCCAACCTTTCAGATTTCAAACTGTTCAACTCATGCCAGCATGGAAAACAGACATTAAATGATGATGATGATGATGATGATTATGATGTAAGACCATTTTCATGTGTGAATGATGGTAATTGTTTTTTGAGTTATTTGGGCCCAGAAACAAATCCTATCTACTTCCAATGCCATCACACCTGTCAACAATTATACTAAGTTTATGAAAGTTTATGACAAAAAATTGTTTCACATGAAATACTACTAGTAATTTGAGACAGAAGATATATGCATCATTTGCATGGCTCTTACACAAATACATACAGCCTTTCTCCTACCCCTCTCTCAAACTTGTACTTTAGTATTGTTTAGCTGTTTTGTTACCATATTTCTATCAAAATATCTTTATTTCAATTAATTTTGAAAATAAAAAATTAAATAAAATAATAATTATAATAATTATTAACCTGGTGTTTAGAACATAAATTTACATGAAATTTTGAGAGTTTTCATATAGATCACTTTAAAATTGAATTTTGTGACTATAGAACCAAGGGCAGTCTTGGGAAGGCTGTATCAAAAGGTCCAACACCTGATCAAAACCATTCCAACCTTAACTATCCCATCATTTTGTATATTTAGGACCACAATTGATAATGTGTCCTTCCTGTATTAAGTTGATATGGTATGATCTGAAAAGAATTTTACTGTTTTTTCTAGCAAGTTGAGAATGCTCAGAGGCTTCTGCATGTATTTGAACAAGAAAACTAGAATGCAAAAATATTTTAGTTTGTTTACATATATTTAGGATTTGATGTGAGATAGTTTGAAGAATTGCATTACGTAACTGCCCAACTCTGTTGTTTGTGACTAAAATAAATCAACTAAATACTGTACTAAAGGACATTCTTTGGTTAATCATAGAGGAATTATAGCCTACAACTTTTATAATTGGTTTAATCAGAGGAGGAAGGGCAACACCCGTGACCATTTCCAAGGCCACCTAGACTGATAGGAAGGAATTTCCATATTTTCTGACATACAAGTCAAATTTTTCAGACCAGAATTTACAGCAAAACAAGACAGATCAACTTATACACCACAATGTATAAGTTAACCTATTCAAGATGATCTTAGAGGACCAAAAATTCAGCCGAATTTGGAAAAATAGAGATGATGTTGGAATGGTTATACTACATTGATTTGTATACTGGAAAATATGACTTTCACAGATTGAGATCTGGCTCAAAATGTTCAACACCCAAGAGCCAGATAGTTGTGTTAACCCAGGTATTAGATTAAGTCAATAAGTACCCTTTTCATATGGCTAGAGTATATGTATATTATTAATTCTCTATAGTAATTGGTGAACAATAGCACCAGCATGGTCTATTTGATGCAGTGCAAATATGTCAAGAGGTTGGTGAATAAAAACTAATTCTTCAGTTTCCTCACGTGTTAATATCCTTTGCCAATAGACAGTGGTAAATACACACACACATAGACTGTTAATCTATTCTTGAACTTTTTTATGTCCCTTTTTTCCATGCTAGCATGAGTTAGCTGAATACATATTTTTGAGTTATATCTTATTTTAAAAGTGGATGTCCTTCCTTTCAGTTAAGAGATTTCTTATTCCACACATCTTGGAAAGTACAAAGCTAGCAGACAACTTGCTGACAGGGTATTGACAACAAACCTCACCACTTGAAGCTCACCAAGTTTTTCATGTGAAGTAAATCCAACATGCTTCACAAGAATTCTCACAGACATGTACACATAACAGGCTTCATACAGTTTCTATCTACCAAATTTATTGTTATCTACCAAATTTATTCACAATGCATGCATCACCATCCTTTTAACATCTACTTTTCTATGCTTGCAGGGGTCAAATGAGATTATGTTGAAGCAGTTTTCTCTAACAGAAAACCCTTTCCTGATGCTAACCTTCACCTGCCAATCTCCCAGCCTACTGAACAACAAACAACCTGGATATTCTTTTGTTACAAAAGAGCTGCAAACAAACGACACCTGCATGAAAAATGAGGCTTTTGTTTACAATCAGCACACATGTGAATACAAGGGTAATTACAAACTCATGTACATACACGCATGCACACATGTACATATATATGACAGGTTTCCTTCTGTTTCCATCTATCAATTTCACTCATACGGTATTAACCAACTTGTGGTTATAATAAAGAACACTAGCCCAAAGCAGTGAGACTGAACTCCAAACCATGTAGTTCTAATGACCTTCTACCAAGTTCCATTCACAAGCAATAGATTAACCCAAGAACAATGGTAAAAGATACTTGTTTAAGGTGCTGCACTTGAGGATCAAACTTGGAACCACATGGTTGTGAAAACAACTCCCTAACCACACAGCCATTTCTTGTGCTTAAAAACAAGAAAATGATATATTTGCATAAACAAATTTAAAATGGTCCTAAAAGGCATTTGAACTCACAGTCCATGAATTGATAATCCAAATTCTTGAACCACATAGTCACTTCACCAGCTCAACATATATTCAAGAATATGAAAAAAATTATTATTTTTATAAAAAGCAGTGAGATGCTTTAAATTAAATAAAAAACTTGATATTTTTTTTTCTTTGAAAACTTCAAAAGAAGTTTAATTTTAAAACATTATAGGAAAGCTATTTGAATCTTTAGCAAATTAAGGGAACCAAATACATATATATACATACATATATATATATATATATATATATATATATATACATATGTACACAGTGTATACACACACACAAACATAAATATACATATATATATATATACAGATGTACAGTGTGTATACATATATATGTATGTATATACACACACAACACACTATGTGTGCATATATATATATATATTTTACATTCACATCCCATGCTGACATGGATTGGAACTCAATTCTTATTCAGAGTTACTGCTCTTCTAAACAGATCAGAGGACTAAACTTCATTCATACCTTTTGTTTTCTTTTACCTTTTTGTTTGTTTCTTTTTTTTTTTTTTTTTGGTTTAGTTTCTATGGTTGGATGCTCTGTCTAACACCGATGTAAGTGTACCTGATTCATCTTGAGTTTTGTTTTATTCTTTCATTGCTTTTTTGTTTTTTCAAATTAAAAAAAAAAAGACATTAATACTATGAACATTTGATACAACATGATCAAATAAATATATATATATATATATATATAAATATACATACACACATAATAACAGTTCCAAATTTTGACACAAGGCCAGCAATTTCAGATTAGGGGGGTGAGTCAAATACATTAACCCCAGTACTCAACTGGTACTTGTTTTATCAATCCAGGAAGGATGAAAGACAAAAATCAACTTTGGCAGAATTTGAACTCAGAACATAAAGACAGACGAAATGCTACAAAGCACTTTGTCCAGCATGCTAACAAGTCTGCCAGCTCACCACCTTAATATATATTATAATAACAGCTGCTTGTCTTTGATGCCAGCTGTCAAAATTGATACACACACAACAAATCAATCTATTAACCTTGACTTTTATATATTTGTTCACTACACTACATTTTGACTTTGTATACCAATATTTATAAACAAATGCACTCCTTGGTTAGAATTCAACTCAGAATCTTTACTTTTATAGGCATCTATGTATCATAATGTATACACATTATGATTACAAATAAGTTCACTGCCATCAATTCACCATGGAAGAAAGTTTACAGTGAGGAAAGTTCACCGCGAGGAAAGTTTACTGAGAAAACATACCCATAGTATCTTACCGTTAATAATTAAAAACTATTTTATTGAAAAAAAAAAAAAAAAACAGTGAATTAATGATGGTGTACTTTCCTTGCAGTGAATTGATGACTATGAACTTTTCCTGTGGTGAATTGATGATAGTGAATTTTCCTGCGGTGAATTGATGATGGTGAGCTTAGCAGACGTAATATACTATCAATAGGTAGTTACCGTGATGTTCGTCTTGAGTTAACATCTCTTATGGATGTGTTGGTTCTCAAGAAATGTTACTTCAGGACAAATACTGCAATAACTGGCCTCTCAACAATGTATATACATTAAGCATAATGCATAGATGGCTATTTTAACCCTTTAACATCACATTCAGAATGTAATGCTTATATATTTACATTGTTTTGGATTGATTATGCATTACTTCATAGCTTCAAGATTTTGATGATGTGATTGTTTATTTTTAGAATGACATTGTAGAGTATGTGTGAAAGGCAGGATCTGGTAGGTTTGAACATAAAACTGGTAAAATATTTTGGCCAGATATGGCCGGTTTAAATGCTAAAGGGGTTAATTTAATACTGCCTCAATTGCATATACCGGATTTTGATTTTAATTTGCAGAGTTTGAATTCTTTTTAAGTCTCATAATTGTAACTGAGAAATTACATGCATATACTGAATATATGGCACCTGAAGATGTTTACATATGTATATTAAATATATGGCACCAAAACATGTTCACTGTTGCAATAACTCATCTCAGAAATACAGACAATTTGACACAGGGACCTGATACATTGAGACAAGAATCATTTCAATTCTATATTTAAGAGATGAGGAATTATTTACATTATTTACATTATTTACATTTGACGTCAAATGTAAATAATGTAAATAATGTAAGAATCATTTCTATCACATAAAATCCAAACAGTGTGTGTGTGAGAGACCATCATCATCATCAATATTTTGATGACCCTTTAACCATGGTGATG
>NC_068987.1:64867010-64872010 GCF_001194135.2 Octopus bimaculoides | reverse complement strand
TTGAACTCAGAACATAGTGACAGATGAATTACCACTAAGTATTTCACCTGGCATGCAATCAATTCTGCCAGCTCACCACCTTATCAATAATAACAATAATAATAATCCTTTTTACTATCGGCACAAAGCCTATAGTAGAGAGACAGTCAGTTACATCGACCCTAGTACCCAGCTGGTACTTATTTTATTGACCCCAAAATGATGACAGGCAAAATCAACCTTGGCGAAATTCAAACTCAGAATATAAAGACAGACAAACTGCTGCTAAGCATTTTGTCCCACATGCTAACTATTCTGCCAGTTTGCTGTCTTATCAATAATAATAATAATAATCCTTTCTGCTATAGGCACAAGGCCTGAAATTTTGGGGAAAGGAGTTAGTCAATTACACTGACCCCAGTGCTCAACTGGTACTTATTTAACTAACTCTGAAGGGATGAAAGGCAAAGTCAACCTTGACAGAATCTGAACTCAGAACATAAAGACAGACGAAATGCCGCTAAGCATTTTGTCCAGCATTCTAATGCTTCTGCCAGCTCACAACCCTAATAATAATAATAATAATAACAATAATCCTTTCTACTATAGGCACAAGGCCTGAAATTTTGAGGGTAGAGGATTAGTTGATACTACGGGTACCAATACTTGACTGGTACAGAGAGATGAAAGGTAAAGTTGACCTTGGTAGGATCTGAACCCAGAATGTAAAGGGTTGGAACAAATACCACAAAGCCTTTTTCCTGAAGCTCTAACAACTCTGCCAGCTTGCTGCCATTGTTTGTGATTTAGACATAAGGCAAGCAATGTTGAAGGGAGGAGGTTTGTCCATGCCACAGACCTCAGTACTTGACTGGTACTTTATTTTATCAACCTGAAAAGATGAAAGGCAAGGTTGACTTCACTGATATTTGAACTCAGAACTGGAACATTTTGCCAGACACTCTAACGATTCTGCCAATCCGCAACTCACAACAGCAACAATAACAAAATTGCTCTTATATACAACCAGACAAATGAAATGAATTTAGAAGTCAACAAAAAGTTGTTCTCAGATTTTGAATAATTTTTTTTTAATACAAAAACCACCAGACAGGAGACAGAGTTTAGGAAATAATTCAAAAACAGAATATATGGATTACCGAGATGGCTGCCTGACTCATTGAGGAATGAAAAGAAATAAATAAAGCAGCAGGAGAAACCAAGCAAATTCTTATTATTACATCAATATGTAAGGCAGCGAGCTAGTAGAAACATTAACACGCCAAGCGAAATGCTGAGTGGTATTACGTTTGTCTTTACGTTCTGAGTTCAAATTCCGCCATGGTCGACTTTGCCTTTCATCCTTTCGGGGTCGATAAATTAAATACCAGTTGTGTACTGGAGTCAATCTAATCAACTGACTCCTTCCCCAAAAATATTGGGCCTTGTGCCTAGAGTAGAAAAGAATATGTATGAGTTGAGGAGAGGACATACTACAAAGCTTATTGACTGTTGTTGTTGCTCTTTAGCTCCAGGTCAGTTCTGTTCAAGCAGACCTATGATCGAAGCATTCAAGCCATAACCTTCCAACACATTTTTTTTTTTTTCCTTATTTATCTTTTTTGGTGATAGATACATCATATTCATATCTAGGCTCATATAATCCAATATGATCCTTTTTTTCTTTTTAATGAGAGGGTAGGGTGTGAATCAGTTGAGGGGAATTTGGCAGCTAATCCTAGCAGATTCTTTGACATTGAACTCTCTTATTAATAAGTAACCAAAGTGAAAAAATTGATGAGACAAAATAATTGAGAGAAAAAAAAAAGACTAGCTGAAGAGATCTGAATGCAAATGCAGAAATGCTGAAAAAGAAAAAAGATGCACTGTCCAAAATTGACCAAATAAGGTGAATTTTTCAATGTTTTGAAAATCTAACAGATTCTTGAAGGCCAGGAATTTCCTCTTCTACAGAATAGAATATTTACTCCAATAAAATATTTTTATTGGACATAGGACTTTTTTTTTTTTTTCTTCATATGGGAGTCATTATAATTGAATGAATGAATAACTTGAATGAATGAATGAAATGAACCCTAGTATATTATTGGGAGTTATTTTATCGACCCTTCTTAAAGTCTGAAAGGCAAAGTCAACCCCAAACTGGCTTCCAATTGAGGATACAGGAAGAAGACATTAAACTGTATAAGGCATTTAGTTAAAGGATCTTCCGTTTCTGCAAAAAAACTAACTGCCATCACCACCTCTACAACAACTACAGAAACAATAATAATGACTTCTTAAATAGGTAAGAGGAAACAAATTTTGAGAGAGGGGTGTAATCTATTAAATTGACCCCAGTACTAAACTGGTATCTACACAAGCAATCTCTGAAGAATGGAAAACAAAGTCATTCTCAGTGCGATTTGAACACAAAAATATAAAAGGACACAAATACTAAATAAGGCATTTAGTCTGATGCTCTACCAATTCTGCTATCTGCTTCTTTTAGTAAAAGACAACAATAATAACTTTTTTTCGTAACATAGGCATTCAAGGGAGTGGAGTGATAGTTAATAGAGCTAACTCCAGTACTTGAGTGGTAACGTTATTTAATTTATTGAATGGTAACTTTATTTAATTGAGCCCCCAAAAAGATGAAAGGCAAAATTAACTTTGGAGAGATTTGAGCTCAAAACATAAAGAGTTGGAAAAAATACCACAAGGCATTTTGTCTGATACTTTAATGATTCCATCAATCTACCACCACCACCACCACCAGAATAATAATAATGATGATGATGATAATTTCAAATTTTTGTCACAAGGGCAGCTTGGGGAAGGGGATTAAGTTAATTACGTTGACCCTAATGTGTAACTGGTACTTATTTAATCAATGCCAAAAGGATGAAAGGCAAAATTGGAACTCAGAATGTAGCGACAGGCAAAATGCCACTAAGCATTTTGCCCTAACAACAATTATTCCCGTAGTAATAGGTGCACTTGGTACAACACCCAAAATGCTGCCTAAAAGTTTAAAAGAAATTGGAATTGAAGCTCACATTGTTGACCTGCAGAAGAGTACCATCCTGTATTCTGCAAGAAGCCTAACAAAATTTCTTGAGATTTGAGGAGACTTGTTGTCACCAAACCTCAAGATAAACTACCTGCTATCTAAATTAGCATGTACTAGCATAATGATGATGATGATGATGATGATGATAAATAAAAATAATAAATAATCCTTCCTACTATAGGTACAAAGCCTGAAATTTTTTTTAGTGGGGAGGGCAGTCAATTAGATCGACCTCAGTACGCAACTGGTACTTAATTTATCAACCTCGAAAGGATGAAAGGCAAAGTCAACCTCGGTGGAATTTGAACAACATAAAGACAGACAAAATACTGCTAAGTATTTCACCCAGTGTGCTAACAATTCTGCCAGCTCACTGCCTTAAAGAAAATAATAAATAATAATAATAATAATAATAATAATAATAATAATAATAATAATAATAATAATAATAATAATAATAATAATAATATAGTTTTAATCTAACTCAGATATAAGGCCAGCAACTTGGGGGAAAGAAGGTTTGTTGTTTTTACAATAAACTCTGCACTTCACTGCTACTTTATTTTATCAACCTCTAAAGGATGAACTCAGAAAATAAAAGTGCCAGAACAAATAATGCAAAGCATTTGTTCTGAGTTTCTTTCAATTCTGCCATCCACTACAATCACAAATAAATAAAAAAAAATTCTTTCAAATTTTGGCACAAAGCCAGGAATTTTAAGGAGAGGAAGTTAGTCTCAATTGCATCAACATTAATTAATACTTGACCGGTATTTTGTTTTATTGATCTCAAAAAGATAAAAAGCAGAGTTGACTTTGGTAGAATTTGAACTTAGAAGAGACGATTCTGCATTTCATTGCCATAATAATAATAATAATGATAATAATAATAATAATAATAATGGTTTCTAATTTTGACACAATGCCAGCAATTTTGAAAAGGGGAGTGATTACAATGACCCCAGTGCTCAACTGGTACTCATTCCATTGACCTCTAAAGATGAAAAGCAAAGTTAACCTTGGTGGCATTTGAACTCAGT
This sequence comes from Octopus bimaculoides, assembly GCF_001194135.2. Taxonomy (NCBI): domain Eukaryota; kingdom Metazoa; phylum Mollusca; class Cephalopoda; order Octopoda; family Octopodidae; genus Octopus; species Octopus bimaculoides. Next base: position 64,867,915 of record NC_068987.1, on the reverse strand, counting down.
ATAAAGAGCTAGAGGAAAAAACCACCAAGCATTCTGCCCAGTATGCTAATAATTCTTACCAGCTTAACAATAATAATAATAATAATAATACTGATTTCTTTTATTGGCCACAAGGGCTCAAGACATGGAGGACAATATCAAAGGCCAAGATAATAATAATGATTATTTCTAATTCAGGTACAAGGCCAGCAATTTTTGAGGGGATGGGATTAATCAATGCCATCAACCCCTGTACTTGATTGATACTTTATTTCATTGACCTGAGAGAGGTTGAAATGTAAAGTTGATCTTAGCAGAACTTAAACTCAGAGCATAAAGGGCCAGAACAAGTATTGCTAGAAAATAAATTTTGTCAATTTGTTTAAAAAAAAAAAAAAAAATGCTTGAAGTCAATTTGGAGATGAGAGGAAAATGAAACTGTTCTATTAAGAAGGGACAACGAGTTTCTGCAGTAGGAGTGTAAGTGCTAAGGTAAAAAATAAATCTAGCATCTGGCAGTCTTTATATAGGGACTTGTGTATTTGTGTCAATAAATACACATGCTTTTGTGTGTGTGTATGTGTGTGCATGTACACACGCATGCACATGCAGATGGTAATGTTTCGCACCACATAGCAAAAAATGTAAACCCATATTTTTCAAATGTAGGAAAATGAAATTAGAATAGAAGGCATTATAAACCTCTAAATTTGAAATGATTGATCAATTTTGACTATGTACTAATTGAAACAGAGAGAATATGCATGTGTGTGTGTGTGTGTGTGTGTATGTGCAGACAGATGGGGAATATTATGTGTATGCATGTGTTTATAAATATATAGATAGACAGTCAGACACGTATGTGCATCTACATTCATGTATACATACATTATAATATATACACACATACATATTATATATATATA
>NC_068987.1:64860712-64866160 GCF_001194135.2 Octopus bimaculoides | reverse complement strand
ATATATATATATATATATATATATATATATATATATACACATACAAATATACACACACACACACACACACAACATACAAGTGCAAAAACGTATTCAAATTTTCAAAGAAAATGAAATGAAACAAAATGTTTACATTATTACATTTAACAATTTTTTTCATTTAACAATTGAGAATATTTGTGCCTCTACTATTAAATGTAATAATATATTTTACTTTATTTCATTTCATTCCTTTACATTTCCTTGAAAATTTGGAAACTTTCTGCATTTGTATATAAATAAACTAAGGAACAATACCTTCATATCTTCTGACTAACCTCGTTATTTTTTTACCAATGTGCTATTCTGTACACTGCCAAAAGTATTTTATTCCTCCTATATATATGTACACACACACACACACACACATATATATACTAATAAAAGACATATATATTTATATATATGTCTTTTATTAGTTTCAGTCATTGCAATATGGCCATGCTGTGCATGACCAATTACTTAAGAATTTCGATTCACAATCATTGAGATCTCAGGCTTGATCCCACTGTCCAGCAAGTCTCGTTGGTGACAGTGAAGTAGAGCTCATCAGATAGACTGTATCTGTAATTCAAAAGGTCCGGCCTTGTCACAGTTCTCACACTGATTCTGCATGAGGATTATGTTAAAAGTACAACTGTCTGTGGAATACTCAGTCACTTAAAGTGTAAATTCAATGAACAGGTAGTTTTGTTGATTGAACAACTGAAATACTAATCATGGAAACCATGAAATCCCTCATGCGTGCACACACACACACACACACACATACATACACACACACACACATTTATATGTATGGAAATATATAATCACATATTTCCTTTTATTCACTGTCATTTTACCAAAAACTGTCACAGTATGCCAGTGGTTATCACTAGTTTTTAAATTGTCAACAAGTTGAGATACATTCTGCCTTTTTTTTTCTCCTTATGTATTGGAATACCAGGCTCTCACATATTTTGCAACATGAGGATGAGCTGAACTTAGTACTGCAAATTAACAAAAGGCTCATAGCTTTTATAATGATCTTGCTTATTTTCTGACAGCCATAAACTACACCTCATAATGCCATCTACTTACAGTAAAGTAGAACAGTCCTATTTATTGTTGAATGTCTTTACCAAGGACACAAAACAACAGAATTGAAATGATAGAATACAAACATTCAACAATTCTTTTGAATAGTAGGTTGGTACTCTATCAAACATTTTCCACCACAAACTGTCTCTAGGAAGTAAAAGCAACATGAGACCAATTCCTTATGTGAAAATCATCACATCAGGTTAGGTCACATCACAAGATCAAGTTACCAGGTCAAGCAATCAGTTCTGATCATTGGATCAAATCGTCAATATTATTTCACTCACCTTTCAATTATAGATTATATATATAAAAGTCACAGTTTAAGATGACACTGATAACAACAATATCAATAATGATAGTAAAAATATCAATGAAAAAGTAACCAGCCCACTCTTTCCATTCCCTACCCGCAAAAATTATTTTCAACAAATGCAAATAAATTTCATTTTCAGGAAATTTCAAAATTCATTTGTAACAAATCAATAATATTAATATATAACAAATTACAATTAAAACAGTATGTATGTGCGTGTGTATATATATATATATATATATATATACATACACACACACATACACACACACACATACATACATACAAACAAACAAATATATACACATACACACCTATTTGTGTATTACAGAAACTTCTCAAATCATCTGGTCACTTAAAGTTTCATAATATCCAGTCTTAAAAACTCAACATCAATCATCAGACTTCTGGATGATATTAATTAATTTGCTATAGAGCACTAGGAAGAACACTACTTCTGCATAGAGCATGCAAAGCACTCTGTGAAAAATCTAGTTTCTCAAATTATAGTGGAGGTGTGCACAAGTGTGTGCGTGAGTGTGTATCGCAAATTATACTGTGTCTGTGTATCTGCATGTGTGTATGTGTATAGCCATCTGGGAAATATATATTGAACTCCAGAAGAGGGTAATAATAAACTACTTCCGTAATGTATCAGGAAAGCCATGTGGACATGGATGTTCCACGGAGGCACCAGAAGTCAGATTCAACTACACAGGACCATAGTACACACACACACACACACATATATACACACACACACATATAAATATAAATGCATTCATATCATGTGGAATATAGGATAACAGCTCCCTGACAAACAAGATCAAGCTAGATCAGACAAAATAAAGAATGGTTGATATGGTTTCATAAGAGTTTCTTGACTGTAAAATGGATCCCTTTCCTCCACTCCTTAATCAAAAAAAGCTCCTTAATTAGAAATTTAGAAATAATGAAAGTAGTGTAATGATATAGAAGTTATTTTCCTTTCTAACTGAGAATTCTTGTAATACCCAAATGTTGATTAGTCAATTCCTTCAAAAATATTTTCTACAGGAAAAGATCTTACCAACTGATGATTTTTTTTTAGGTTATATTCCTAACCATTTTCCAAAAATTGGGGCTATTTTCACACTAAATATACCCAAATAGTTATTTATTTATATTTCTTTACTTCTTTTGAATTTCTAGCTTTTTCTTTGGTTATGAATTTTGCAATTTTTGTTTTTTGTTTTAGATCTTACAGTTTGACATTTCAAATTGATAAAAGTGAAAAGTCTTCAGAGAAAAATAAATATATAAATGAAAGTAAAATAATAATAAAAAAACACCAAGCAAAAAATGAAAAAGATTAAATCATAAAGATTTTAGCGTTTTTTTTCTGTTGTTTCTTTTTAAACATTGACAAATTTGAAATATTTGCATATCATTGATTAACTTATTTTAAGAAACTATAGCAAAGAAATCAAACTCATTTCTTTTCAGGCACCTTCCATGACTGGTGACATTGAGGTGGCTGATAGCTAGCCTGATTATTTATGGAAGGAGAAATAGTGGGGGTAGGGAAGAAAAAAACCAATGGAAGAGTTTGAATGTTGACAATAGCAGAATGAACTCCAGTAAAGGCACCCAGGGTCCACCAGGAGGTGGTTTTTAAACCAAGCAGCATTTTCAAAAAATACCAACCAAATACATATACATACATACATATAAAATTAGCCAGGGAAGCTGAGCAGAGACTAGACCTTTGAACGTTCTTCAAGATTGATGAAACTGGTCTGGTCAATAACCAGCAACTTTATCTGAATGATTAACATAGGGTTTTATCTAAATGCTTGGTAGGGAATAAACTCTGCTAAAAGTACCCAAGGGCTAAGTGGTGATAGTGATAGTGTTAAAATAGGTGGTGTGTTGGTCCTACTATAAATTTGTTTGGTAAAGAAGGTACAGAATGATGATTCCTAGTGCTAACCACTTAAATGTAACACTGTAGTGAAAGTAACAATATACGAGAGGGTGCTGAAAAGTTCCTAGCTTTGGGTAAAAGAAAATACAGGAGGATTAGCTAATTATGATTTTATTCAACATATTCCTCTCTCAGATTCACACACTTATTGCAATGGTTCTTCAGTTTTTCTAAGCCCTGTAAAAGAACTCAGAAGGTTGGGCCAGCAACCAAACCTTTTGTGATACCCTTAAAGCCAGGAACTTTTCAGCACCCCCTTGTATATTAGTTAGGCAGAATGCAACAGGATACAACCAGTCAACAAACTGGCTTATACATCTTTTAAGGTGCAATCCCGTAGTCTAAATTCCAACAAAGAGAATTGCTTCCAAGACTGAGGCTGGCTAATTCTTTATTGTGGAAATTTAAAGAATAAAATAGAGTTAGGTACTTTATACATACCCAGATATACATTCATAAATACATACATGCACATACACACCCAAATATACACATAGAAAACACCTTTTTATTTCTAGTTAGTTTCCACCATCACAGCGAGTGCAATGTTGGAGCATAAATATATATATATATATATATATATATATATATATATATATATATACACATATATATATATATATATGCATGTCCAATATATTAACAGGTGTGTGATTATAATGACAACATGATCCTTTAAAAACACCAGAAGAACCTTTGAAACCAGTTGATGTTTTAGCCCTGGGTAAGCCCCGATCAAGCATAATTATGATTCTAGGCATTCTAACCATGATGTCATCCTGATGTGTTTAGGACTACATTATCTAATGTGTCCTTTCCTTTTTATTATATTTTTAAAGACAATAGGGTCCAATTTGTGGGAGATTTGGCTGCTATTTTGAACAAGTCAAACAGCCATATAGAAGCTCCAGTAATTGGTACAATTTAAGAACCAAAAACATACAGAAATCTCAGTAATTGAATATGTGTGTATGTATGTGTACATGTGTTTGCATTAAAGGGTGACTGCTTTGTATATGGAAGCACATTTGTGTGTTAGTGTCAGTCAATAGACGAGGCCTGTAAAATAAATAGAAAGATAGATAAACAGAAAGAAAAAAAGAAAGGAATCAAATAGAGAGAGAGTGTTAGTGTGTCCGGGTGTGCTTAGTTATATACAGTTCTCACTCTCTCTCTCTCTCTCTCAAAACTTATTAAACAATTGAATATTCTAAACAAGCACTACTCAAGTGGTGACTTTTTGGTTGTCTCATGGGATGGTGACTTAGCATCACTATCAGTGTCTGACCCTGGATTGCTCAAGGGTTTGTCACTGTGTTCTATGATGACAGCTTTACCAGCATCCTTCACCACTCTTTTGGCAAGGGCTTTTGCACCAAAGTTAGTTACATTATTAGTTGTCATAGCAACGTTGCCAACTGAATATAACGTGTTCTCTGTTGTTTTTGCCATATCAGTTCCATACCTGGTCAAAGAATAAAAAGAAACACAAAATTAAAACACAATTAGTTTTGATAAAACTCTTAATATTTAACAAAGCAATCAGGTGACACTTTGTTTTATTTTGTAATTTTTTGTGAACAATAGTGTCAATGGTTACGACAAGAGCATTTGAGCAACTCAGTTGGAACAAATATCACAAAGTAATTTCATTCAAATGCATTGTTTTTTGGGGGGAGGTAGAGGGTCCACAACAACAATTTATATACTTCTTAACTAGCACATAATCCCTCCCTTTGTTTTATAGGAACAACTTTCAAACTGAAGGACTCTCCACACAACATATGCCATGCTTCCATATTTCCAATAATCTTATCAAGATATGCAATACTCTTAATATCTACAAAATCATGGAAAAGTGACTTGAGTTTTCGATTTATATTCAGGCCCCTGGACTGGCTCTTGTGCGGGTGGCACATAAAATACACCATTTTGAGCGTGGCCGTTGCCAGTACCGCCTGACTAGCCTTCATGCGGGTGACACGTAAAAGCACCCACTACACTCTCAGAGTGGTTGGCGTTAGGAAAGGCATCCAGCTGTAGA
>NC_068987.1:64857813-64860702 GCF_001194135.2 Octopus bimaculoides | reverse complement strand
ACTCTCAGAGTGGTTGGCGTTAGGAAAGGCATCCAGCTGTAGAAATTCTGCCAAATCAGATTGGAGCCTGGTGTAGCCATCTGGTTTCACCAGTCCTCAGTCAAATCGTCCAACCCATGCTAGCATGGAAAGCGGACGTTAAGACGATGATGATGATGATGATGAGATATTGTTGCCAAGCTGCTGTCCAGGCCCAAGTATGATATATTAAAATGTACTACTTTCATTATTTTCATTGTGATCTAACAAAGGAGCCTCACCCTAAATGAATGAAAGACTGTATGATGTCTGAGTACAAAAAGTGATATTTTGTAGGATAGCGAGACATGGGCATTGAATGCAGAGAAAGAGGAAAGGCTGGAAAGAAACAGAACAAGCATGCACCTCTGGATGTGCAACGTTAATGTGTATGAATGATGGAGTACAAATAAGCTGAAAGAAAAGCAGAGCATAAAGGGAATCAGTAATAGAATGCAAGGGAAGAGTGTGCTGTTTTGGACATGTGACATGTATGAAGGGAGACTTTTGGGTAAAGAAATGCCAAATAAACCAAGTTTGAAGGAATCTGCAGAAGAGGAAGGTTGAGAAAGACATGGAAGAAGTGGTGAAACTTATTCTTGAGATGCCCAACCTCAAGAAGGACATGACAAGGGACTATAATAAGTGGAAAGAGTGGAGAAGTCCCATTCAACTCACAGAAGTATGGAAAAACAAATGGATGATGATGGTGGTAGTGGTGGTGCATTGGTGCAGTGTGTGTGTGTGTGTTTGGGTTTATGTATACTGGTATAAACCAGTAAGTTGAGCTGCATCCCTTCATGTAAGATTTGTAACTTTGCAGCTCAATACATAGAAATTGTTAATATATGTAGCAGATGGGAAATAAATATTGGGGTCGACAGAACTATTGAAGGTAATACCCCAGCATGGCAACAGTCCAATGACTGAAGCTAGCAAAAATAAATACTGATAGGCACAGACATTGCTGTGTAGTTAAGAAGCCTGTTTTGTAACCACATGATATCGGGTTCAATCCAACTGCACAGAACCTTGGGCAAGTGTCTTCTACCATAGTGGGTTGACCAATGCTTTGTGAGTGAACTTGTTAGATGGAAACTGTGCAGAAGCCCATTGTATATGAGTGTATGTGTGTGTATCTGTAAACACATTTCCATTCTCCATTGCTTAACAACCAGTGTTGGTTTGTTTAGGTTCTCATAACTTAGCAGTTCAGTAAAAGAGACTGTCAGAATAAGTAGTGAACTTAAAAAATAAATACTGGAGTCGGAATATTTCACTAAACCCTTGAAAATTGTGCTCCAGACATTATAAGATTACACCGTTATAAAAAAAATATTTACCTTCTTGCCTTAAGGTAACAGGTATTGTGATATTTATACATTGTCAAATAATAAGAATACAAAATTGTGACACATATTGTAAAATCAATATTGAACTTACTTGTGATTTACAATGTGGACAGTCTCATTAGCAAGGCCTCTGGCAAGGAATTTAGCTGCAGCCTCTAAGCCTATGTAGACAGTACTAAAACCTGAAATAATCAAGAGAAGGGAATCAAGAACAGTAATCTGGTTGAGAGAAAGAAAGATGGGGAAAAGAGGAACAAAAGTACAGAGAAAGAAACAGAGAAACTCTTGGAAGTTGTACCATCCACATTTTTCAGATCCAAATAAAGATAGGTTGACTTATACACCAAGATGACATTAGAGGACTGAAAATTCCATGTGAAATGCAGTAGGATTTGGAAAGATAGTGATGACGTTTGAATGTTTACATTTATATATTATGTTGAAGTGTATGCCAGAAAAATGCAATGAAAAGAAAATTCTAGTGAAGAGTGAAATTCCAGAACAAATAAAAGGACTGTCATTGCTTGTGATGACCATAATATGTGATGACCATAATGTGACGAACTGTTGCAAACAAGACAATGTAACAGCAATAATAACACCCAGAACCCAGGTTCAACAACAAAACTCTGGACTCCTGAGTCGTGAAGTGATTTGTTATTACTATATATATATAAGCCTATAAGAGTACTTGGCAGGCATACTATAGCTGAATGGGTTAAGAAGTTCATTTTGTAAACACAAGGTCTCATGTTCAATCCCACTGCTGAACACTTAAGCAAGTGCTATTTTCTACAGCCTCAAGTTGACCTGGGTAGTGAGTAACCATGTAGAACCTTGCCAAATGGATTGTACCTGTAATTAAAATGGCACATGCTGATTGCACCCGAGAATTATATTAAAAGGTACACATCTATAAAATACTCAACCAATTATATGCTAATTCAATAAGCAAAGAAGTTCAGTTAGGCAAACAATTGAAACCTCAAGGTTGGAAACTCTAACCAAGATCAACTTATAGAAGAACTTGAATTCAATACTACAAACCAGTGAAACCTTCAATGATTATAGATTGCTTGCAGTACTGAGTTATAGTATAGAAAATTTAAATTATTAGGATGTATTTTGCTAAAATAATTCATTAATGACTCAATTGAGTAACTGATTAATAACTCAAGTGAGAAAGAAAAGAATAGAACTTGTTTTTAGTTAAGGAAAACTAAGATAAACCTTGATAAAATCTGTACTGATTACCATGTAATCAGTAATCTAACTTATTTATTAATCAAACATACATTTTGCTTCATATTAAATATTAAAAACAAAATTTGCTAAAGACACAGGCGTGGCTGTGTGGTAAGAAGCTTGCTTACCAACCACATAGTTCCAGGTTCAGTCTCACTACTATAGCTTTGAGTGGACCAAAGCCTTGTGAGTGGATTTGGTAGATGGAAACTGAAATAAGCCTGTCATGTGTATGTATGTGTGTATATATATATATATATATATATATATATAT
>NC_068987.1:64841343-64857545 GCF_001194135.2 Octopus bimaculoides | reverse complement strand
TATATATATATATATATATATATATATATTGATGATGATGATGATGATGATGATGATGATATATATATATACACTCTCTGAGTGGTTGGCGTTAGGAAGGGCATCCAGCTGTAGAAACTCTGCCAAATCAGATTGGAGCTTGGTGTTGCCATCCGGTTTCACCAGTCCTCAGTCAAATCGTCCAACCCATGCTAGCATGGAAAGCGGACGTTAAACGATGATGATGATGATGATGATGATGATATATAGGAGTGGCTGTGTGGTAAGTAGCTTGCTTATCAACCACATGGTTCCTGGTTCAGTCCCACTGTGTGGCATCTTGGACAAGTGTCTTCTACTATAGCCTCAGGCTAACCAAAGCCTTGTGAGTGGATTTAGCAGATGGAAACTTAAAGAAGCCCATCATATATATGTAAATATATATGTGTGTGTGTGTGTGTGTATGTTAGTGTGTCTGTGTTTGTCCCCCTAGCATTGCTTGACAACTGATGCTGGTGTGTTTATGTCCCCTTCACTTAGCGGTTCGGCAAAAGAGTGCGATAGAATAAGTACTAGGCTTACAAAGAATAAGTCCCGGGATCAATTTTCTTGACTAAAGGTGGTGCTCCAGCATGACCGCAGTCAAGTAACTGAAACAACTAAAAGAGATATATACATCTGTGTGCATGTGTTTTTATGCCTGTGTTCCTCCCCTCCACCACTTGACGACCAGTGCTGGTATGTTTGCATCCCCATAATTAAGCAGATCAGCAAAAAGGGGCCGAGCTTAAAAAGAAAAAGAAAACCTGGGGTTGATTTGTTCAGCTAAAACCCTTCAAAGTAGTGTCCCAGCATAGCCACAGTCAAATGACTGAAACAAGTAAAAGATAAAACCATAATGTGTTACGTTTATGAAAGAGAAACATGTCAAAATTTGTACACCTACCTTTTATACCACTTGAAGCAATTTCAATAGCAGCATCAAAATTAGAAGCTGCCTCTGAGCTGTTTGTAATAGACTTCGGTAAAATCTTTTTCCCTTGTTCTTTCAAGTGTGGTGCAAGAATACGACCAAAAGCCATTGTAGCATCACCAAGTTTGCTCACTAAATGAAATATTTAACAACATTTTTATTAACTGAAAAATAATCAGTTGAATTAGGTAATAATTGGGGTATAGTTGGGCAGGTGTGAATCTAAGGTTAAGGTATTTGAAAAACTGAGGATGCTGTTAACCCTTTTGCTACCATATTTCTATTGAAATGCATGGGCTTTGTTTCAGCTAAGTTTGTAAATAAAGAAATTTAGTAAAATAACTTTAACATAAGCACAGGATTGGGTGTGTGGTAAGAAGCTTGCTTCCCAACCACATGGTCCTGGGTTCAGTCCCAATGGTGGAACTTTGGGCAAGTGTCTTCTACTATAGCCTTGGACTGACCAAAGACATGTGAGTAGATTTGGTAGACAGAAACTGAAAGAAACTCGTGTGTATGTGTGCATGTGTGTGTGTGTGTGTGTGTGTGTGTGTGTGCACGCTCGCACATGTGTGTGTGCACGCTCGCACATGTGTGTGTGCTTGTCTCCACCATCGCCATCACTTGACAACTGGTGCTAGTATGTTTACATTCTTATAACTTAGCAGTTCAGCAAAAGAGACTGCTAGAATAAGTACCAGGCTTTAAAAAAATAAGTACAGGGGTTGATAGATTCAACTAAAAAATTTTCAAGGTTGTGCCCCAGCATGGCCACTGCCTAATGACTGAAGCAAGTAAAAGATAGAAGATATTAAACTGGAATTTGATATATCATTGAATTCATCTAATAACAGGCTAAATTTTCTATCTCCTGTATCAGAAATTAAATCTCTATATCAAAATATGGAGCTAGAACATTTCTCACAATATTTGCACATTTTGCACAATGCAACATCACTTTGGATATAATATCATTATCAGACATATAATTCTTACATAACTTTATTAAGTGATCACAGCTATTAAATGATGAGTGGCAACAAATAAACTAAATCTGCTTCAAGCATAGATGTCTTATCATTTTTGGTTTTAATAAGATTGGTATGAGGAATCATTTGCTGTGGAGTTGATGCCTTATGTTTCTTTGCTTCAAAGTGGCTTACTGAAAGAGAATATTTTGCCAACATATTACATCTACAATATCTGCAATGTGTTTTAGATTGGTCACTAGGTACTTCACACAACCACTTAGTAAACGCTGGCATCACAAGTCATTCCTTTCAGAATTTTTGCCAGTACAACTTTGTTTTATCTTTGCTCATTATAATGTAGTGGGAAGCAAGAAAATAAATCGAATGATTAATAAAAATATAAGTTCATAACTTGATAAACTTCCTTTTGATAAACTTTTATTTGAAGTTTCAAGAAAGTGAAAGAAAAATTCAATAATAGCCGATAGTACTAAAATTTGACTATAAGATACATTAACGAAAGTGGAAAAGGAGGAAAAAGAAGAAAAAAAGGGAAACTATTGTGGAAATGTCATGATCCAAGAAAAATGCTAAAAATATGCTAAATAAAATTTTAAACCTGCTATTTTCCCTGCTAAATGCTAGATTCAAAAATTTTCTGATAAATGCTGAAAAAAAATGCTAGATCTAGCATAAAATATGCTAAATTGGCAACCCTTATATTGTGACAAGATTAAGGGATTTTGGGAAATGTTAAAAACTTCTGTCTATGTTTGAAACAAAGATCATTGTTTTTCATAAACCAATAAGGGAGCTTCTATCAAATTGCTTCTGTTCAATGCCCAGATCAACCCTAATAGAACTAACAAAATAAAAAAATAATGCCGACTACAACCCATTTTTTAGTATATCTTTATTTTGAAGTCAGCTAAATGTAATTTTGTAGAGATTTAGCTGCTATTTCTAATAGGTCAAACAACTACACAGAGGCTCCTTCATTAACTTGCTGTCTATAATGTTGTTTGACCAGTTGAAGACAACAGCAAAATCTCCCTCATTAAGCAACTTTGTTGGTTAAATTGGAGACCAAACTACTTATATAGCAACAATAAATACAGGATTACTAAGTTTAGAATGATTTCCACTTAAACAAGAGCAACCAGAATACCAGATGTTTTCGTTATTCACAACAGAACAGGCAAAAGTATGTCATATCTAGAGTGGCCTCTCCCAAAAAATATGATCCCACACTTCAGTATAACAGTTCTGTTTAACTTACACAGTAAACATAACAACTTACCTTGTTATGGTAAAATGTGAAGTATGAAATATAAGGTAAACAAGAGTAGAATGAAAAAGTTGAAAGAGGAGGAAAGACCAAAAAAAAAAACAATTACTTACAGGCATAGCCACTAACTCTCACAGCAGAATGTGTTGCATATCTTAAATACTCAGCACTTTTTTGAGCAGTTGGATCAACAGCTTTGCGCTGAGCTGGACTTATGTGAGAAATAATTTGTTCAGACCCTTTCTTAAGAAGTGCTGTACCATGTTCTGCTCCTTTACCAAGACCCCAGGCAATGAGTTCAGCAACTGAAAGAATAATACAGTAAAGAAAACACTGTTGATGATAACTGTTGTGATGAGAGTCACGACACCCACTAGTGAGAAATAGACTGGACCAAGCAATATAAATAATAGCAGTCGGAGTAAAATTTGTATTAGCTCAAGTTGAGTTTGCAGTGAAGTCGGAAGGTGTCGGTTGGTTAGTTTGTTTGAAATACTGATTGTTGGTTTGTGACGAGATTGTTGGATCATTATGTTGTTATTACAGCTGCATCGTTATCTTGTTTACTGTTGCTACACTGGTACAGTGTATCTAAACCATCCGTCACAATATCATGGCAGTACCACGACATTTGTAGATGGAGGACACAATATCTGGCGATTAGGGTTTCAAAGCTCACGTAGCTTATTTAACAGTTTGTTTGTGATACAACTTGTTAAATGATGGAAGACCTATTAGCTTCTATAATACAGTTACAAAAGCAACAAGAACAGCAACAGGAGTTGCAGAAGCAACTAGTACAGCAACAACTACAACAACAACAATTATTGGAGCTATATGTAAAGAAGTCCAAGATGTGCTGTCAGTGTATACTTAATGCATTAATTCATTCTAATGACAACAGTATTGTTCATGATGATATACCTTTCATGCATATCAAAGGAATCCATATCCCAGATACTGTTACAGCTTCAGTGATTCCAACTATTAGTTACCACTTTAATGAGAGCTATATTTTACTTTCAAGCCCTTCAGTAAAAATCTATTGTCATTAATTTCAAAGATTCTTTATAAATTCCTTGATCAATTTCAACACCAAGAGCTATGGTATCAGCATACAGCAGCTTTCACAAATACTTCTACCAGCACAGCCTTATTATGTCTCATGAGAATTAAGATAATGAAACAAGAACTGGGGATAAAATCCTAATGGACCTTCACTAATAACACTGACAATCCCTAAGCCTACATTTAGCCATTTACTATATACAGTTCAGACAGCTCACATGAACCATTTAGTCAAACTTTAATGAGGTTCTACCAGTAATCACAGTGAGAGGTTAAGAGTAAGTTACAAACAAAGTTTCTAATAATTGCGTAACAGATATAACATATATGGTAAGAATACTGCAGTGAAAAGAAGGGAAAAGACAAAAAATAAACAAACATCCCAAACCTTTTTCTATACCCTTGGCGACTTTTGTACTGGTCTTTTCTTCCTCTTCCTGACTAATACTCTTTTCCCCAAGGTCCAAAACTCGAGGTCTTTCAGCACGGGGCTGTCGTTCAAGGTGTGTGAGGTTTGAAAGTAAGTCTTCAAATTCCTTTTTTTCCTCCGGAGACAATGATTTTGGTAATATAAGACCAACTGAACAGCCTAAAAAAAACAGAGAAGGAGGTCAAAAGCAGAGTACAAAGCCAAATATATTCTGTGATAATACTGCGATAATCTTATTCCAAGGCAACACAGAGCAGTGGTGATGTAATGTACCACATGACATGCCATAATCTTGTCTTCTGCATCACCAGCAACCAAAAAAGTCCACTGAAGATCACCAAATCTAAATTCATGGATATTAAGTTGAAACCATGTTACAGAAGTAACATCTGGCATAACACACACACACACACACACACATATGCATATATAAATTAATTTCAAATTTTGGCACAAGGCCAGCAAGTTCAGGGGAGGGAGTAAATCAATTACATTGACCCCAGTACTCAACTGGTACTTATTTTATTGATCCCATAAGGATGAAAATCACAGTCAACCCTGGTAGATTTTGAACTCAGAACATAAAGACAAACAAAATGCCTCTAAGCATTTTGCTTGGTGCAGTAGCAATTCTGCCAGCTTGCAACTTTATATGCACATATATATATATATTATAAACAATATGGTTAGATGCTGTTTATTTTCTTGAAAAACATGAATATGCTCAATACACACTCACAGAAGCATAGCATAGCATATATATATATGAGGGTAAGGATTCCAACCACGTTTCATACAACAGCTCCTTTATAGGATCCAATGGCGAAAGACATCATCAGGAGGAACCATATCTGGTTTCAGCCCCTACTCCTCTACTGTTTTTGACATGGCGGAGCTCCCCTTTCAGAGGTGTCTTCAGCTCTGGTGTTGAGTGCATTTCTTCTGCTTCCTTTTTCTTTTGTTTCTTCAATGCAGCGTCAACGAATGTCAGCGGGCAAATGACCATCATGCCAAATTTTCCTGTAAATACTTGCCAGTAGGCTCCAGCAGCCAGCACCAGCTAACGGTCACGTGACACTGTCTGAGCTTCAAATGACCGATGGAGCAGAAGGACACGTAGTTTTGGCTTGTGCCTTCTCTAAACCTGCCTTCCAACAGTGTTGTTTCAGTTTCAGTTCCAGTATATATATACGTGGGGGGGAGGTGTATTCTCACACAAGAAAAAATATAGGAGAATTTGTTTTGGGGTTTGAAAATACACCTGAATTTGAAAAACATGTAGTTGTTGTAAACAGATTTATTCACATACATACCAAACTAGTTTCAACAATTTTTTGTCTATCAATGGTATAAATATATTTAAAACAAGAGGATTTTAACAGGATTTAAAATTATTAAATAGGAATCAGACAGACATGTTTAAGCAATCAAATGATCAAATGTTCACAGAATTCAATGAGTTTCACAGGGATAGTTAATATCAAAGTAAATGTTTGGCGAAGGATATAACAAATGTACATTATTGAAAGTTCAGTCATATTGAGTTTTAATGGATACATGGACAAGAGGGAGAAAAAAAAGGGAAGAGAGTAAGTTTTTTACAATTTCTGTTGTTGTGCGTGTAGTTCTTGTTTTCTTCTTTTCCTTTATATACTGGCCCCTTCGCTTACTAGATGTGAATAGATATGTTAGACAGAAACTGAAAGAAATTAGTCATGCGCGTGTGTGTGTGTGTGTGTGTGTGTATGTGTGTGTGTGTGTGCATGTGAGTTCCTATTTCCCTCATCCATAAGTATATTCACACACTGATTTTAAACAATGGCTTTGCTAACAGTAGTTTCATTTGCTTGCATCCACCACAAAAGCATATCTTCTTGACATGTCTTGGCATGTTGTGCAATCTTTGTGAAACTAAAAGTTTAATCACCTCTTGTCATTTGTTTCCAGTTCTCTATATAAATATGCAAAGGTCGTTTGTTGTTTGACAGACTGGGACATTATTACCCCACTTGGAAACAAGTGGGAGTTGGTGACAGGAAGAGTATCTGGCCACAGAAACTTCTGCACCTCCTGACATACTCTTGTCTGATCCAGGCATGGAAAGGTAGAGGTAAAATGATGATGATATATAAAGGTATGCACACACACACACACACACACACACCTATACATAAAATATTCATTCTCTCACATACATACACACAATATATGCAATCATACACATATACACTCTCTCACACATAAAAACACATACAATACACACATCCACACCATATTCACTCCATCATGCATACACACACACACACATAGTATACACACAGGCACTTTTACACAATACATTGACACATATTCAATCTTACACATACATAAAATGCAGCCACACACACACACATCTTATTTTCCCATGTAACAACCAAAACATTGGAGGTAGATCTGAAAACAGATTATAAGGTCAATGGCCAATGTTTACTCTGCTAATAATAACTTAATCAAGAAATATAAATATGGAAAAACAGCTCATCTCATCACTTAACATAACAGAAAAATATTAGGACACCATTATCATCATCGGTGTTTAACGTCCGCTTTCCATGCTAGCATGGGTTGGACGATTTGACTGAGGACCGGTGGACCAGGTGGCTACACCAGGCTCCAATCTGATTTGGCAGAGTTTCTACAGCTGGATGCCCTTCCTAACGCCAACCACTCTGAGAGTGTAGTGGGTGCTTTTACCGTGCCACTGGCATGGAGGCCAGTCAGGTGGTACTGGCAACGGCCATGCTCAAAATGGTGTATTTTACATGCCACCTGCACAGGAGCCAGTCCAGCGGCACTGGCAACGATCTCGCTCGAATGTCTTTTCATGTGCCACTGGCACAAGTGCCAGGAAGGCAACATTGGTGACGATCACGCGCAAATGGTTTCCCATAAAAAACAATTTCAGGCCATGGGGAATTACTATCTTAGCCTAACTTTGAAATGAGTGAGTGCTCACAACAGGAAGGGCATCCAGCTTTAGAAAATATGCTTCAATGAATTCTGTCTGACCCATGCAAGCATGGAAAATCATCATCATCATTTAATGTCTGTTTTCCATGCTGGCATGGGTTGGATGATTTCACTGGAGCTGGTAAGGCCAGGGGCTGCACCTGGCTCCATTTTCTCTTCTGGCATGGATTCTATGGCTGATCCATGCGAATGTAGATATACAGAGGTTATGTTGATGATGGTGGTATTGGTGGCAGTAACAATACAAGGGTATGGCAAGCAATGATGGTGATGATGGTAGAGGTAATGATAAAGAGAATGAAGAATGTGGAGTTGTATGTGATAGAGATGGTAACAAATGATAATGATGAGGATGTGAGGACATGGTGAGTGGTGGTCATGTCAGTGAAAATAAAGGATGAAGAAAAGTTCATAGTGCTAGAGAAGTTGATAAAGATAATGGAGAAGGATGATAATAATGTGGAATCTGTATTGCCCACCACAACAGAACTGAGATCCTAAAACCAAAGTGCCACATAAAAAGCATTGGTGTCGGTGCTGGTGCCATGTAAAAAGCACTGGTGCCATGTAAAAAGCACTGGTGCTGGTGCCACATAAAAAGCACTAGTGATGGTGTCACTTAAAAAGCACCCAGTACACACTGTGGAGTGGCTGGCATTAGGAAGGACATCCAGCCATAGATGCCAAGCCAAAACAGACCATGGAACCTAGTGTAGCCCCTGGCCTTGCCAGTTCCTGTTATGCTGTCCAACCCATGCCAGCATAGAAAACAGACATTAAATGATGATGATGATGATGATGATGTAGGTAGGCTGATGCTCTTTGTAATGTTTTCGGTCTTGGTTAGTAGAATAGTCAGAGTGTTGTAGAGAGAGCAGAGACTATTATTATTAACAGAACTACTACAACAACAGAAATGATACTTTGACAGGAAATTAGAAACTGAAAGGTTTAAAAATGGATAATAGTGATGTGATTAATGTTAATATTGAGGACACTAACATGGCTGTGTGTGGCTAAAGGCTTGCTTTACAGCATCATTTTGACTTTTTCCTACTGCATGATACTGTGGACAGGTGTCTTCTACTATGACTTTGCGCTGATCAATGCTTTGTAAGTGGAATTGACAGGTGGAAACTGCAGGAAGTCCTTCGTGCGTGCGTGTGCATTGTAGTGTCTTCATTTGCAATTTGCTGTGAAAACATGTTTGGTCACTAAGCTGTTTATTGTTTAAAGGATTAGGGAGAAATAGACATTTAAGAGCATCCAGCTGTAGAAAAACTGCCGCAACAAGTTTCATCTGATCCATGGAAAAGTGGATATTAAAATGATGATGAATGAATACTATTTGTGACAACCACCATTATCATTATTTAATGTCCATGTTCCATGCTAGCATACGTTGGACAATAGTAACAGTAATACTAATGACGTCAGAAATGAACAAGATATCAAAGAATGGTGGTAGGAATAAGTTTGCTGAGCAAAAAGAGAGTAAAAAGAAAAATGAATTAAAATAAAAATAACTACTGATACTCACCCTCTCTTGGTGCAAGCATGTCAGGGAATATATACGCTCCATATGAAGCATGTAAGACTGGGGAAATTCCAGGTAAGAGTGGATAGAGCCATTCTCCAACCTGTAAGAAAGCGGGAGGTGTGGTATTGGCAGTTTCACTGGTGTCTTCTTCATCTATGCGATATATGTTGAGGGCAGTGGGATAGGAAGGAGCTGTGACATAACCTTCCGGAGTTATATAGAGCAGCTGTACACCTTCTGGTATGAAAAATATCCGCGTGGCATTCTGTGAGACACGGCGGTTGGCACAGTGAGTGTTTCTAGAAGCAGTTGCTCCATCTTGAGCACCAACAAAAGATCCGGACATGACCTCTTCATAGGAAGGTGGACTCATTACATTTGAATTACTGTCGGTTGCGGTATTATTCACAACGTTCAGCATATCAAGGCGTGATTCGACTTGCATCTTTGTCTTGGTCAATTTGTGAAGCATGTCTCGGTAAGATGTTTGTTCATCTGTTGACAGGTATTGATCGTCAAGATCAACATCGAGACTGAACTTGATGTGCTCAAGGCACATTGTGTACATATTAATAGCATCATTAGCTTTTCCAATCTCATCAAATACAATTCCTTCATTGGCAAGTTGCAGTGATGTTTTAAAGAGCTTCTGAAACCTCTTATATAGTATTTTAGCTGGCGGGGTAGGTCTCGGTGGGGGTACTCGGGAAGACTGGCTAGATTCTCCACTTGCCATAATGAGTTTCTACAAAAGAAAAATGAATAAATAAAGTTATATATTTTTAATAATCAAATACACCATACAGTCAAATATTTGATTCAACAATCAGACAAAAAAACCATCTTCATCTTGAATCTCTAACACAAAATGTGTGTGTGTGTGTGTGTGTGTGTGTGCGTGTATGTGTTATTATCATTTTTACCATCCACTTCTCTATGTTTTCATGGATCAGACAGAATTTGTTGAGGCAGATTTTCTAAACACACACACACACACATTCAAGATCCAGTGTGTATGTATTCAATTATTCATTTAACATCACATCCATGTTAGCATGAATTAGACACAGATGTATTTGACTCTACAGCTTTATGCTGTTCCTACCACCAACCCTTACCTCTGTCTTCAAGTGAGGGATTTATTATTTTACAAATCTTTTAATGCACAGCATGATCAGTCATACTGTCAACAAGGAATGCAAATATAATTTACAACTTCCAGCAACCAAAGCTACAGGTTGTCAACATTCAAACATGTTCATACAAACATATGCACAGATACACACACGTGTGTGTGTGTGTGTGTGTGTGTGTGTGTACATTATACAGCAGGCTTCCTACTGTTCCCATCTCCCAGATTCATTCACAAGATGCTGCACAATGGGACTGAACTTGAAACCATGTGATTGTGAAGCAAATTTATTAGCCATACAGCCATCTCTCTCTCTCTCTCTCGGGTGCACATGCAGAGACAAATCTAAATGTCCTCTAGGACAGGAGTGCGATATATCTTCCACATTGTTTATGAAGCACAGGTTTCAGCAAACTATGACAATGGTCATACAAATATCAAATGTATTATCAGAGCATCAGAAAGAAAATTTAAATCTAGATATAACAACCATCTTTTGAACTTTAGGTACCATGATAAGAGGTATTCAACCCTTTCAGCTTTAGTCTGGAAACTTGAAAGAACCAATCTCAATATCAAATGGAGAATCCTTGCTAAATCCAGACTCTGTATTAGCAGGTCTAGAAAATGTTAAAAAAAAAAACTGTATCTATTAAAATGCTGAAAAACTGTATCAATGTTGAAAAACTATATTTGTCAAAACACTTGAGAGCCTTCAACAAATACATAAATTTGAGGAATGTGATTTTTTTCTTTATGACCACATTTCAAAAAATATATCTTATCAGAATTTAAAAGTACGTACTTAGTAAACCGTTAACATCTGGTTTATATCTGCTTGACATCAAATTATTGTAATGTGGTTTATCTCCCTTGTGTTTTTTTTTCTTTTTGTCCTCTCTTGTTTAAACATTATCTACTCAAAAATCAACTGACAAACGGTTTTGCTTTCAGTTTGATAAATGGTGGAATAAATTATAATTTCAACCAGAAAACCCTAGGTAACTATTTGCAAGATTTGTGGCTGTTAATTTAAGATAGTTTGTTTGTTTGTTCGTTTGTATGTATGTATGTGTGTATGTATGCATGAGTGTGTGTATGTATGTATGTATTTTTGTGTCTTTGACATCTGATCTCTGCCTCTTGAAGTCTGTTATTTTCCATCTGGTCCATTCCCTTCACAATGAGATGCTGCCACTCTAGGTGGTCTTTGGTGATTGTCTGCCAGGTATTTGGGTCACTAGAGCAGCAGAAGAGAGTGGCCTTGAGGTGGAAATGGAAATGACCATCTTCTTTCAGTTTCAGCCAACCAAATCCACTTGCAAGGCTTTGGTTGGCCTAGGACTACGGTAGAAGATGCTTTCTGAGATGCCATGCAGTGAGATTGAACCCGGAACCAAGTGGTTAGAAAGAAACTTCTTATCACACAGCCACACCTACACCTATCATGCATATTACAATTGTGATGCACCTCGTATTCTATTATTATCCCTCTCTCATCCTTTATTTGAGTGACATGATTTTATTACACAGTCTGAATAACTGTGTGGTTTCACATAATTACAGAGAAATACAATGCATTTTTACAATGAAATACTTGACATAAACTGATATCACACCACAATAACTGTGTGTGTGTGTGTGTGTGTGTGTGTGTGTGTGTGTGTGTGTGTGTGTGTGTGAAAGAGAGAGAGAGAGAGAGACTTTTCAATAAAACCAGGCATTATGAATAAGTCTGATGCTGCCATTGTAGAAGTCAATGTCTGCAATACTTTAAAGCTAAACAAAAGAATCCAAGGAAACCAGAGACAGTCCATATTGGCAAATAATAAATACAAGAATTTCAAAAATAGAAGTGAATAATGCTATCATAAGGAAGAAGGCTAAATCTAAAGTTTCAGCTGGAAACATTCATCAGAAAGGACTGATATGTTTACTTGCAGTGGAAGTAGTGTAGTGAGAAAAAACTGAATAGTAAGAATAAAGGAGGCAGTGGGAGAGACAGTAGATATTAAATGTTGGTGATGATGAAAGACCCATCCACTACACCAGAATTGAGATCCTAAAACCAAAGTGTCACATGTGGCATTAGTGTGAGTGCTGGTGACACATGAAATACACTGGTACTAGTGCCACTTAAAAGGCACTGGTGATGGTGCCATGTAAAAATTACCCTGTACACTCAGTGGAGTTGGCATTAGGAAGAGTATCCAGCTGTAGAAATCTAGCCAAAACCAATTATGGAAACTGGTACAGCCCTGACTTTCCCAATAGAATAAGTACCAGGCTTATAAAAATAAGTACTGGAGTCGATTAGTTCTACTAAAAATACTCAAGGTGGTGCCCCAGCATGGCCAGTCTATAAGAATGGAAGGCATTATTCGAAATCACTACGATTGTTTCCACACTTTTTTACTCATAGTACATTGATGACGTATTGTGTAATCATTATCATATGTCCAACTTGTAAAATGCACCTCCTCCGGTGATTGTCTAAATAAGCCATTTGTTAGACCCTACCATCATTTTACTCAGTGTGAGAATGCATACTCAAAGTGAGGTGTCATTTTCAGCAGTTTACAGAAAATCTAAACCCACAGATATAGTGACAGACAAAATACAATTTCCACGGTCAGATTATAAGGAAGAAAGTGCAAAACAGAATGCAGAATAAAATAATAAGACATGTTTCAGCCTTATTGAACCTCATCAGCAAAACAGTCTTGTCAAATTTGATCAGTGAACAATGATTTTTACACACATATATTGTATATATATATATATATATATATATATATATATATATATATATATATATATATATATATAGAGAGAGAGAGAGAGAGAGAGAGAGAGATGAGGACAGCTGTTTAAAGAAGTGCTACTCTCTAATTGTGGAGGGAACCTGTGGAAGAGGTAAACCCAAGAAGACTTGGGATGAAGTGGTGAGAAAGGATCTTTAGATGCTGAAGAAATGACAAGGGTCTGGGAGTTGTGGAGATTTGCTGTACTTGAAAAGACACACCAACCTAAGTAAAATCACAGCCATCCACACATACAGGCATGTCTTTTGCCGGTGCCTGTGTTATGTGACATGCATTTGTGCCTGTGCCACGTAAGTTGCATTCATGCCAATGCTACAAAAATGCACTCCTACCAGTAGCATGCAAAAAGCACCCAGCACACCCAGTGAAGTGGTTGGCATTAGGAAGGGCATTTAGGCATAGAAACCATGCCAAAACAGACAATTGTAGTCCAGTCAGCTGGCCAGTTCCTATCAAACCTTCCAGCCCATGCCAGCATGGAAGACAGGCATTAAATAGTGATGACGATGATGATGTGTGTGTATACTCTTTTACTTGTTTCAGTGTGTGTGTGTGTGTGTGTGTGTGTGTGTGTGTTTTTTTTTCCTTATGCATTCAAAAACTTAATAGCCAATTTTGGCATATGGAGTATCAGAAAATTCTGTAATCTTTCAGCTACCAAATAAACTTTATTTTCATTTGCATATTTGCATTACAAAAATTTAACATTATAATCTTTCTATAAGTCAACTATCATAAGCAGCGTTTAATGCTACCACTACCACACCACAACATCACATCTATATTTATATATTAGCTGATATCTGTGTATTTGTATGTCTGTTCATAATGCCAATGAGAGAGTGAGAGGGGAGAGAAAGAAACAGTGAAGCAAAGTGAGGAAGTGGTTCTTTACTTCTCCTCCTCCATCTCCTCATCTGTCACAACGTTTTTCGATAGAGGAAAAAATGTAAATAGTTTGTGTGAGTGAGTGAGAGAGAGAGAGAGTGTGCATGTGTGTGTGTGTGAAAGAAACAGATATAGACTAAAAGAGAGAAACTATTACAGAGGGTGAGAGAGAATACGTGTGAGTGAGAAAAACACAGAGAGAAGAGAGAAAGAAACAAAGATGACTGCAGTCGAATGACTAAAACAAAAGATGAAAGATTATAGTTTTCAAGTTTGGGCACAAATCCAGCAATTTTGAGTGGAGGGAGAAAGTGGAATAGAATATTTGGGATGGTCATGGCTGATTTAAATGCTAAAGGACTAAAACATGTAACAGTGGTCATTGCTGGAATGCCTATGAGCATAGGTCTACTCAACCATAGTTGTTTTTGAGCTAAAGAACAGCAACAAACATACATACACACATGGAAACAGGGTGAATAGCAGAGAGAGTCCAACATACCAGTGTTTAACTAGTTCTTTATTTTATCTACCGCAAAAAAGACAAAAGGCAAAGTTGACTACAGCAAGATTTGAACTCAGAATGTGAGTCTGACATGTCAACAATTCTTTCTTATTCTTTAGTGTAATTGTGTGCACCTAAGATATACAATGCATTTTTTATACACAACAGTGTTAGGTGCTTCATGAACCACACTGGTTTTTGGTGAGGCTGCCATATGAAATAACAAGGGTGCCATTGTGGTCGTTCAACCTGCTAGAAATAGCAACCAAATGTCCCTCAACCACACCCTACAGAATTAAATAAGAGGAGACATTAGATAATGTGAGGTTTTTTGAAAATTTCTCTTCGTAACTTAGAGGTGAAAGGGCAATGCCTGTGACATTTTTCAGGGCCTCAAAGACTGGTAGAAGGAAGTCATCCTAAACTAGACCTGATCCACATGTTTACAAAAGAGTGGATGTTGCTTAACTCCAAGAGTCAAAAAGGAACAGTAACCCTTTAGCATTCAGATTACTCTGTCAAATATAATGCTTATTTATTTACATCATTTTGAATTAATTTTGCATTATATCATAGATTTGAGATTTCAATATTTTGACTGTTTATTTTTAGAATGACATTGTAGGATAGGTAAGAGAGACAGGATCCGTCCAGTTTGAACATAAAATAGATAGAATATTTGGGATGGACATGGCTGATTTAAATGCTAAAGGGCTTAAAACAGCTAACAGTGGTCATTGCTGGAATGCCTATGAGCATAGGTCTACTCAACCATAGTTTTCTTCGAGCTAAAGAACAACAACAAACATACATACACACATGGAAACAGGCTGAATAGCAGAGAGAGCCCAACATACCCGGAATGTAACACTGCACCACATATTTTACTGCTTATGTCAGAACAGTACAGTATAGTTTTCAACTGAATGACAATATCATGTATATGACATGATGAGTTTCTTCAAGTCATTTATCTGGTTACTAAATCAAGTCTGCTCAATTGTGGCTGACCTAACCGATTACAAAACAATAGCAGCAGTACAACAACAGTAACTGCCAAGTAGGAGGAGAAATTTATACAGTCTATTGTTTGTATGGTGTGTTAAGAGGACAATTGATGCTAATGTAGTGTATTGTGTATTAGTAATTGTATTAATTAATAATGTATTTCAACTGACAGCTACGGGTTCCCTGTCGACAATATTTTGTTCAGTGTTTGGAAAGTTATATCTTTACTATACATTAAAGTGGTTGTATAGTTATATCATTACTATTCGGTAGGATATTGTAAGTTGCTGTTGGTGTTACTTTCTGAGAAGATTTTGTTTCATGTAGCTCTAAAGTATAATGACACACATACATTAAATATGTTTTATATATATGTAACAAAACAGGAAATTGGAAAATTTTATGGTATTATTTATTCAATAAATAATACCAAAAAATTTTCCAACTTGCTGCTGGATTTTACCATACTTAAATAATATAGGAGTGGCTGTGTGGTAAGTAGCTTGCTTACCAACCACATGGTTCCGGGTTCAGTCCCACTGTGTGGCACCTTGGGCAAGTGTCTTCTACTATAGCCTCGGGCCGA
>NC_068987.1:64830379-64841333 GCF_001194135.2 Octopus bimaculoides | reverse complement strand
CTTGGGCAAGTGTCTTCTACTATAGCCTCGGGCCGACCAAAGCCTTGTGAGTGGATTTGGTAGATGGAAACTGAAAGAAGCCCGTCATATATATGTATATGTATATATATATTATATGTATGTGTGTGTGTGTGTGTGTGTGTTTGTCCCCCAACATTGACAACCGATGCTGGTGTGTTTACGTTCCCGTAACTTTGCGATTTGGCAAAAGAGACTGACAGAATAAGTACTAGGCTTACAAAGAATAAGTCCTGGGGTCGATTTGATTCGACTAAAGACGGTGCTCCAGCATGACCGCAGTCAAATGAATGAAACAAGTAAAAGAATAAAAGAATATATATATATATATATATATATATATATGCACATAGGCACAAGCATGGCTGAGTGGTAAGAATCTTGCTTCCCAACCACATGACTCCGGGTTAAGTCCTACTGTGTAGCACCTTGGGCAAGTGTTTTCTACTCTAGCCTCAAGCCAACCAAAGCCTTGTGGATTTCATAAACGGAAACTGAAATAAGACCATCATATCTATATGTATATATCTATGTGCATCTTTATATCTGTGTTTGCCCCCTGTCACCACTTGATAACTGGTGTTAGTGTGTTTATGTCCCTGTAACTTAGCAGTTGGCAAAAGGGATTCAGAGAGTAAGTACTAGGCTTAATAAAAAAAAAGTCCTGTGGTCAATTTGTTCAACTAAAAACACTTCAAGGCAGTGCTCCAGTATGACCACAGTCAAATGACTAAAACAAGTAAGAGTAAAGGAGAATACATATATATATTTATAAACATACACGCATATATATTTATAAATGTATACATGTGTGTGGATATTATCATTTAATTGCCATGCTGGCAGGGGTTGGACAATTTGACAAGAGCTGGCAAGCCAGAGAACTGCACCAAGCCCCACTGTCTGCTTTGGCATGGTTTCTACAGCTAGATGTTTTTACTAATGCCAACCACTTTACAGAATGTACTGGATGCTTTTTATGTGGTACCAGCACCTGCAAGGTCACCAAGTAACTTGCAAGATAAAATACTCTTAACTGAAACAGGGGAGTGATATTGAGAGAGTTGGCTTTGTGCCAGTTGGTGAGAGGTTACACTGTGATAAAGGGACAGAAACAGGTGTCTTTCTGTAGAGGAGATATATTGTTACTTGAGTCAGAAAAAAAGGGAGAGAGAGAGAAAGAAAGATGGTGGTGACATGCCAGGACATAACCTCAAGGTACAAGGTGGTAAATGTGAATGGAGTGGTATAAGATTGAACATGGCTAGTGGGCAAGAAGTACATGAATGTGCAAAGGTGGGAAGAGGAGGAAAAAGGGAATGCTATGAAAGGTGAAACATAGGTATATAAGGGATCAATAGTATAGCAAGGATACAGTTGGTAGGGGAAAGACAGGAGAGAGATTATGCGTATGTATGTATGTATATGTATGTATATATACATGGTGAAGGCACATGGCTCAATGGTTAGAGCATCAGGCTCACAACCATGAGGTAGTGAGTTTGATTCCCGGACCGGGTTGTGTGTTGTGTTCTTGAGCAAGACACTTCATTTCACATTGCTCGAGTTCAATTAGCTGCACAAATGAGTTGATATCATTAGTGCCAAGCTGTGTCAGCTTTTGCCTTTCCATTGGTGGCATGAAGAGGGGAGGCTGGTATGCATGAGTGACTGTTGGTCTTCCATAAACAACCTTGACTGGACTTGTGCCTCAGAGAGTAACTTTCTACGTGCAATCACATGGTCATTCATGACTAAAGTGAGAGTTTTACCCTTTATATATGTATACACACATAATTCAAATAAGACAAAGAAAAAGTTTAGCACATCTTTAATAGCCAGTTACAATTGTCAATACCACTTTGTTTTTAAGACCATTGTACATAAAAACTCCATGTGAAAAGTGACATAATATTTGCTGTTTTACCCATTAGAGTGCCATTTCATCACACTTGCTTCAAAAGGTGCACACTTACATTGTATGTTGCTTATATAGGGAAGAAATAAATAAAACATAAGAATAAAAATGGTGAAATAGCAGACTGGACCTAGACAATAGAAATAGCAAATTAGATAAAGAAAGAATGAGAAGTAGAAAAAAGCAGCCTGGTTGGTTGGTTGGTGTGTGTGTGTGTGTGTCTCCTTGTTTTGACATCATATGATAGTTATAAATGAGCACCACTATTATAGAAGCAGTGTCATTTATTTCCGGTATTCTGCGAGAACATGTCTTGGCATGGGGAAATATTACTTTACTTAGAAACAGGTGAGGGTTAGCAACAGGAAGGGCATCCAGCTGTAGAAAATCTGCCTCAAATAATGTCTAAGACCCGGACACTAGATGATAATGATATTTTCATTTTTTCATGGATGTAATATTTGTGGCATATATGGACATCTGCATGCAAAACAGTTGATGTAAAGCTTATAGTACTTGATCATATATTATTTCCTAATACAAGTTACTGAATGAATGTAAACATAGACTTGGATCAAGTTTACAGACACAATGGATGTAGTACGGATTGAAATTATGACCTTCTAATCAGCATATCAGAGATATAAGTCAATAGAGACTCAGTAACTTCTTAGACGTCTGTGAAAAGGAAGGGATTGACCCTTTAGCATTTCAACTGGACATATCCAGCCCAAATATTCTTCCTGATCAATGTTCAAAATGTCAAAACCTTGCCTCTAACACAAACCCTACAATGTCATTCTAAACATAAACAGCCATACCATCAAAATCTCAAAACTACAAATAAATGCCTGATTAATTCAAAAAAATGTTTATAAATAAATATTAAATTTGACAGGGTTAAAGGAAATTGGTTAAGACTAGACAAACAAAAAAACCCCAGAAGGCTTTACATGTTGTCATTTAACCACTGGTCAGCTGTTATAGAGTTGACCAATGGTCAAAGATATTCTGAGGTTATCCTGTGTATCTACACTATTCAATATGTCCTTTTTCTTCTTTTTCTAATGATAGGGTGAAAATTCAAGATTTTCACTGATTTCTTTTTTGCTGGCAGCTAAAGAGATCACATAGAGGCCTTCCTCATTGCCAAATGATTTCAAGTATAGCTTGAAAAGGTGCCAAAGTATTATTCTTTTTTGAAATAATTACACAGTTATGTTGAAAAATGACAATACAGACAAAATGAGTTTCCAGCAAGTTGTGTCCGCAACACCAGTCAGCTGACCCACATTTTGCTACAGCCTTTTTTTATTTCAATTATTATTATTAATAAGGCAGCAAAAGGTAGAATCATTAGCCTGCTGGATAAAATACTTCACGACATTTCGTCCATCTTTAAGTTCTGAATTCAAATTCTGCTGACGTTGACTTTGCCTTTCATCATTTTGGGCATGATAAAATAAGTATAAGCTGAGCACTGATGTCAATGTAATCAACTAGCCCCCTCCCCAAAATTTCAGGCCTTGTGCCTATAGTAGAAAGGAAGTCAGGCCTTGGGCCTATAATAGAAAGCATTATTATTAAAGGTTGCAAACTGGCAGAATTGTTAGCATGCTGGACAAAATGTTTAGCAGTGTTTCATTCATCATAACATTCCCAGTTCAAATCCCACTGAGGTTGAGTTTACCTTTCATCCTTCCACGGTCAATGAAATAAGTATTAGTTGTGTAATGTGGCTGATATAATCAACTAGTCCCCTCCCCACAAATTTCAGAAATAATTATTATTATTACTAACAGCATATCATTCATCTTTACGTTCTGAGTTCAAATTCCACCAAGGTCAACTTTGCCTTTCATCCTTTCAAGGTCAATTAAATAAGTAGCAGTCGATTACTAGGGTCGATGTAAACAACTTACCCCCTCCCCTGAACTTACTGGCCTTGTACCAAAATCTGAAATCATTATTATTATTATTATCATTACGCTATCAAATAAAAGTAGAATGGTCAACTGACATAGTATAGGGAAGCAAGAATGAAATATTAAGTGAATTACAGCAAGTTTTGAATGCAGGATCAGTATTACATGATAATCAAACAAGATACTGAACTTTATACTTTGCTGGAAATGTAGATAATATATATTTAGTTTTACTTTCTACTGTGTCAACTTTAAAAGGTAACCAATAAGAATTTTTTTTTTATGAGACAACAAAGTCTAACTATTTTTGTAAAGGAGAGGCATAATCCATCAAACTAGCTACTGTATATTACTGATATACATTTCCATGACTCTTCAAGCTACAAGCCAATGAGGGAGCATCTCCACCAGTCATGGACAACCTGTGATCTGTGGAGCCAAATCTCTCAAATGACACCCTACCACCTGTGAAAAACAAGGGACACAATGAATAGTGTTGTCCTAGATACACATGAATAGTGAAGTCCTAGATACTCCAAAAAATTGGGGACTATGGATGGAATGCCTTTTATCATGGGTCTGTTTACTCAAGGTTGATCTGGGTCTAAGCAACAACTTTACAAACTAACAAAAGAGCCTCTATGTGGTTATTTAACCTGCAAAATATAGCAGCTAAATTTCCCCCAAATTTTACTCTACCATTTTATACAAAGAACACACTGTTCAATGCAATTCTCCTCTATTCAGGCTGACTTGGAGCTAAACAACAAACCCTCTGAAAGATGGAAAGTAAAACAAAATTAGTAGAATTTGTACACAAAATGTAGGCGTGGCTATGTGGTAAGAAGTTTGCTTTCCAACAACATGGTTCTGGGTTCAGTCCCACTATGTAGCACCTTGGGCAAGTGTCTTCTGCTATAGCCTAGAGCCAACCAAAGCCTTGTGAGTGGATTTGGTAGATGGAAACTGAAAGAATCTCATCGTATATGTGTGTGTGTGTGTGTGTGTGTGTATGCCTTTGGGTCTGTGTTTGTCGCCTACCACCACTTGACAATCAGTGTTGGCTTGTTTACATCCCCATAACTTAGCGGTTTGGCAAAAAGGAACTAATAGAATGAGTATCAGGCTAAAAAAAAAGTAAGTACTGGAGTTGATTCGTTCAATTAAAAGTTCTTCAAGGTGGTGTTCTTGTATGGCTGCAGATCTCAAGAAATAAGTCTCAAAAGACATGGCCCGTCACCAGGCAGGTTGTACTACTAAAAGCATTCAAGGTAATTTTACATTAGGCATGACATTCAGAAAGTCCTGCAGGTTGCAGTTTGACCATGACTGGCTTAGACTAAGGTATGAGCCAGAGTGAAGCCTAGTAGGCTGATGCCTGACAATGTTCTCAGTTACTTGCAGTTGGAAACAGAATAAGAGTAATATTATAGAGAGGATTAGTAGAGGACAAGTACTACTATGACCTAAGAGATTCTGGGTATTTTACCCTTTTCAAATGCTTAGTCAAAAAAGAAAGTGCAACACCCATGACTATCTTGGGATACTACCAGAATGGTGGAAAGGGGGGAAGGACAATCATAGACTTAGATCAAATGCTTCCAATGAACTGGATTCAGCTAAAAGCACCCAAGGGCCATGTGGTGCTGTTAACCTGGACCAATGATATGGTAAATACTGTGCAGTCAGTTCTGATGAAGTTTAATAAACAGCTATAAAGACAAGAAGGAAATTTGAAAGAAAATTCAGACAAGGAGAGACATGAATGGGTCCTTTTCACTCCTTATCCTATTCTTTGACTATCACTTGTTGAAAGCAAAGATGGAGAGAGAGAGTGTCCTGCCATGGATAAATTTTACAACAAAAAAGGTAGGTATCAAAGAGAAGCTGAGGTTATTAATTTGTTCAACATTCTGGCTTCTCTCAGAAGGCAGCAGTAGAAGAGTAGGTGATTCACCTTTTTGACATTCCTTAGCCCTTGGTGAATTGTTGTACTACACTTTCCTTAGAATTCTGTATTTATTTGACATTTTAATATGCTTTTGTATCTATATGTATACATTATATTAATTTATTTGATACTTGCCCCCTTTCCAGTTTTATAACACAAGTGCACAAGCAAACTGATGTCATTTTTACTCTTTAAAATCTATCTTTAAATAGCAACACATTTCACCAAACTGATGTTGCTAACATTTTAAGTGAGTGAGTGTCGATATGAACAGGTCATAAGTACACACACACACACAATGTACCAGAGACTTCTGTAAGTTTCTGTCTGCCAAATCCACTCACAAGATGTTGGTCAGCCTAGGCTACAGTAGAAGTCACTTATCCCAGGTACCACACAGTGGGACTGAACCCAGGACCACTTGGCTGGAAAGCTAGCTTCTCAACCACACAGCTACATCTGGGCTTATAACCACACTTGTGCCTATAATATATATATATATATATATATATATATATATATATATATATATAGATCTGTATGTATGGATATACACACATGCATATTTATGTGTATGTATGTATATACACACAAAAATAGTGTATATGTAGCAATTGTGTGAGTCATCAACCAATTTCTTATTAATAACTGATGAAAGAATAGCAAAATACACTGATGATTTCAACATATATACATACATGTGTGTGTGTGTATAAGCGCAAAGAGCCACTATATTTGCTCAACAACCTTGTTTATCATGTGCTTCTGGCTCACCCTACACCCATAATGATCCTCTTAGATGAGAAGGTCTATGCTCTCCTCACTCTTCTTGTACTTTGTACTGCAAACAAAAATATTCTAGACCACACCTAGAGAAAAGCCACTTGACTGATTGGTATAAAATCACTTACAGACAAGCTCTAGTTTCTTTCCCACCAGTATGCTGTCCCCTCTCTCTGCCTTTTTTTAGTGCTACTCACTGGTCTTATGCCACCTCCTCTCATACACACCCAATTCTTCTCTTTTCATCACCCATACTGTGTCCAGACTCTCAGAACTTTCTTCCAATTGCCAACTTGAAACAGCTCAAGTAGACCATTAACAGCAGCAACATCATTATTCTTAGAGGGGCTGTAAAGGTCAAGGGCACAGTCCCTACCGCTAGACCCAGCAAGTAATATGAACATATATATATTGTTGATGGGCAGCCTTTGACTGTCTCTCTTAAGGGCTTTTTAACCCAATATCTACATGCTATTATTTATAGCATCAGCTGCTTCGAGATCCAACATTCCAGAAAAGACATATATATCATAAACTCTCATGTCATTAGATGACAGATGAAAGTTCTGCAATTTCTTGTCAAATAACACTACACAGATGATTTTTTAAAAATATAATGATCAAAATTCGGATTGCAGATTATTTCACTCTCTCCATCAAATTGACATTGTCTCTACAGGTGTAGTGATTTGCTCAAGAACACAATGCACCACCTGGTCTAAGAATCAAAATCATGATTTCGTAATCGTGAGTGAAATACCCTACCCACTAGGCCATGTACTTAAACCACACAGCTACACACACACATGCATATATATATATATATATATATATATATATATATATATATATATATGACTATGTGGTTAAGAAGTTTGTTTCCCAACCATGTGGTTTCAGGTACACCTTAGAGAAGTGACTACCACTATAGCCTAGGTTAACCAAAGCTTTATATGTGGATTTGGTAGATGGAGACTGAAAGAAGCTTATGTGTGTGTGTGTGTGTGTGTGTCTTGATTTCATGCAATAATTGTAAATGAGTGTCATGTCACTATCGTGCAAGTAGTATTGATCATTTCCAACCTTCCATGTAAACATGTTTGGTCATGGCGAAACACTATCTTGCTTGGAAACGAGTGAGAGTTGGCAACAGGAAGGGCATCCAGTCATAGTGAGTCTACCTCAACGAAATTTGTCTGACCTATTCAAACATGGAAAAGTGGACGTTAAAACAACGCTGACGATGATGATAATGATGATGCGGGTGTGCGTGAAGGATACATTAGATGGTGTGAACTGCTCACTGGCTGAGAAATAGATGTGATGATGCTTAGAATACCTTTGATCGTAAGACCGCTCAATCAGAAATGATCTGCGAATATAAACAATAACTAAAATAAATCCGAGTCAGCAATGGAGCGTTTGCGCAGTCGCTCGAATTGCAAGAAATAGCAGCCAAAATCTCTTCATATCACATACGCTACAATCTTAGACAAAGGACACTTTCAACAACAATGTAGTACCTGATATACAAAAGGACAGGATGGTCATGATTGGGACGCTTTTTATTATAGGTTTTCTCGATCAGAATTAGCCTACGGCTTAGCAACAATAAAAACAGCCCATACGCAGTAGGTTGAACTACTTGGAATAACAGTAAAATTATGAAATCCCACACATCCGACTGTCTTGACAAAAAAAAAAAAAGACAGGATAGTTGCGGCTGATATGCCTTAAATGACAATGTGTGTTTATATTGTATGTACAACGGAAACAGTTTCTTTTAATCATGTTTAAGGCCTTTTCGAGAGTAAAACCCGGTTGATAACATTAAGCAATTAAAGAATTCGGAAACCCCTAATTTTGATAACGTTATCCATGATTACAATGAGCGACTTGCGCCAAAACTTTTATTTTTCAGAAAGCGAATCAGAGATTAGATAGATAGAGAAAGAGAGAGAGAGAGAGATGGATGGATGGATGGATAGATAGATAGATAGATGGATGTGTGGATAGGTAGATAGATAGATAGATGGATGTGTGGATAGGTAGATAGATAGATAGATAGATAGATAGATAGATAGATAGATAGATAGACAGACAGACAGACAGACAGACAGACAGATAGATAGATAGATAGATAGATAGATAGAAAGATGGATGGATGGGTAGATAGATAGAAAGATGGATGGATGGATGGGTAGATAGATAGATGGATGGATGGGTAGATGGATGGATGGATAGATAGATAGATGGATGGATGGATGGATGGGTAGATGGATGGATAGATGGATGGATAGATAGATAGATATTTATGCGTACATATGTTTGTATAATATACGTCCAATTACTACGTTTTCTTTAACATTGAATTTGGTGTTTGTGTTGCTATCCGGATCAATTAAATAATAAAAATAATCACAACAGTGAGTTATTTATCGGCTACAAAGACAACACCCAACAAAACATTACAAGCCAACTAAAAGTACACAAGACATTTCACCTGACGAAACCAAACAAATGAAGATATTAAAAAAAAATTATAACATACATCGTAGAAGAAAAATTCAAAAAGCAATAATAACTCGAAGTGATTCTGTCCGATGCGAAGTTTCTTTGTCTTTCGTTTGTTATGGGTTTTTTCTGTGTTTATTTTCTATTTTCATGTCCACTTGTGTCGGAGTTTGTCATTAAGCGGGGATTGACCAATTTACTTCGAAAAAGAAACCGGACATACATACGTATATACTGCCTGTGACTTTCATTTTGTTCAAGTATAAATACTGTGTGTACACTAAGTAATTAAAGATAGTTACTTACATGATTTGTTATTGCACAAACATACAAACAGTTAGGTTAGTCTCGGTGTTGTTTATTTGTATGGAGACGCGTTCCGACATTAAACATGGTTAAAGCTAAGCCGAGGTCGCTTATGTCATAGATGTTATTTTGTTTTTGTTTAATACAATAATATATTATTATTGCATCTTATTTAAGTCAATTTCTGATTTTGAACAAAATATTGATCGTCAATAAATAAATTAATTAATAAAGGTGAAATACATCAATATATTCCATTAACATATATTTTTTGCTTACACATTTTAAATATGAATATATGAATAAATGTATAAATATATTCTAATTAATAGAAAGAATTAGCTTAATATAAAGGGAGACAACTCTAAAGCAACATACTGCATACTGCAACATATTCTATGATTCGTTCGTCTGTTTGTTTAATCATTCTTTCATTTTAAGAACCATCCCGGAAACCTTTGCACCCTAACTTTAATTCACATAAGCAAAAATAGTACTTTTCTTTGCTCTACTTGAGGAGGTTTTAACAATTCGCCATTTAATTGTTGAAACAAGGAAGTGCTTTAAAATAATGAAACTTTTTTTTTTTGTCTTTCATGTTAAATACCAAAGCGATTCTTGTTGCCATGACATTATAACCATCCTCCTTTGTGAAAATAATACAATCGATAAAAGGAGACGAAAACACAGTGAGAACTGTGTCAATAACTGAGCACCTCAACAACTGCGATGACATTCACTATCTATGACTTGAAATATCAATATGAACATAAAAGTCAATGTTCTATAAATAATACACTTCATTGAAACCGGTAGAGTAGTAAACAAAAATATAGCATCGTAATATTTGAGTTGCAGCTAGAGTGAAAATGTTAAGTACCCATCCGATCGAAATAATCCGTCGTGTTTTCGATCCGTAAGGAATTCACAGGCATGTGTACCTCCTGCATACTGCAACTCCATAGCACATACATTAAGTTGGTATTTGAATGCTCTGAGTTCACATCCTACTTGGGACAAGTTTGCTTTACTCTTGTAGAAAATATGAATGCAAGTGACATCAGCGTGTGTGTGTGTGTGTGTGTGTTGGGTCATCCTATAACTAATGCGGATTGTTTCAATTACCTGAACAAAAAGTCGGAGGGGGACGGAATAAACTACGTGCATCAACTTGCTGTAAAAGCAGGTAGTAATTTTACCTTGTGCTTATTCTTAGTGCAAATTTTGAAGAGTGCAGTTCGATTTTAACAATTATTTTTTCAAAGCTATAATGGAAGTGACAAAGGAACATATTCAGCATATTTTGCTTTATGAGTTCAATAAAGGCAACAACGCAACGCAAAATGCGAGGAATATTAATGCAGTATATGGTGATCGGACAATAGGCGTAAGCCAGTGTCAACGGTGGTTCCAGAAAATCCGAGTTGGAAACTATAGCCGAGAAGACGAGCCTGGTCCTAGAAGATCAGTAGAGCTCAGCGAGGATGCCCTGCAAACTCTGCTGGAGTAAAATCCCATCGTAACTGTTGAGGAACTGGC
>NC_068987.1:64828271-64830014 GCF_001194135.2 Octopus bimaculoides | reverse complement strand
AGGATATGAAAGGTTTAGTCCACTTTGAACTTTTAAACCCAAACCAAACGATTACAAAGGAGATCTACTGCGAGCAGCTTGAGCAGCTTAAGTTAGCACGAGAAGAAAAACGACCATCTTTGGTTTCAAGACGAAAAGTGTTCTTTCATCAGGATAATGCTCGGTCACATACTGCGAGGATGACGTTCCAAAGGCTGGAATAGTTTGAATGGGAAACGATGCCCCACCCACCATATTCGCCGAACATTGCCCCATCTGATTACCATTTATTCCCCAGTCTTCAAAGTCATTTGGACGGAAAAAATATGAATTCTATAGACGAGGTCAGAACTACTGGAGGAATATTTTTCGTACCTTGTGGAGCCGATATTGAGGTATTTAAGCCTAGACGAGTCAAAATGAAAACATCTCACACAATGATAGTGTAAATCACTTCTGCTACATATATATACATTGTAAATCTAGTTTGATAAAAGTCAATTCATGTTACCGAACGGTTTCATATTGAAAAGTCTTTCAAATGTGGGAAAGTAAACGAACTTTCACCGAATATGTCTGAATGGAACTGTGGCGTGGGATGGAAACGCATGCATGTGTGTAATTTCTTTTTATTTACAACCAGGGCCGAATTTACAGGTGGTGGGGCCCATACGAACTTCTTACTTCAAAACATAATAACATAATAAAGAGGACCCCATTCAATCTTGGGGATCCACATAATTTGTAGAGGCCCAAAAACTTAAAAGGATCTCATTAATTTCAGCGGGATTCAGTGAAATTTAATGGGTTTTTAAATCTAAAAGAGCCCATTAGATCTAATGTAGCATGATAAATACAAAGAGAAGTAACGA
The DNA here is from genome assembly GCF_001194135.2 of Octopus bimaculoides. NCBI lineage: Eukaryota > Metazoa > Mollusca > Cephalopoda > Octopoda > Octopodidae > Octopus > Octopus bimaculoides. The sequence continues at coordinate 64,829,163 of NC_068987.1, read as the reverse complement.
TATTCAAGTACAAATGTGTAAATTGTATTGAGTATAATATGGATGTGTATATTTTTGCAACACATTTGTCTTCCAAATGTGTTGCGAAAATAACAATATATATGCTACATAAGTGTGTGTGTGTGTGTGCGCGCGCGCGCGTTGTGAATGTCAGGTGTAATGTGAGTTGGAAATTGTTCCTAGAATATCAGAAATCAATATATGTTGTCGATTGGAATCGAGATACGGCGAATTCATATCTCATTCTAATAAAATGTGTCTTGGATTATACTAACAAAAGAATAAGCAGCGGCCACTTCTGTCTCTAGCTGATGTCTGCCAAGGAGAGAGAGAAAGAGAGTCTAGAGTTGAGTTCTGCTTCTGTTTATATAGTAAGTGCATCGCTGGCAGATATATTTCTCTTTCGTTAGTCCTTTAAACCAGTGAAAAGCAGTGAATGTCTAAAACTTCACTTGTTTGTACGAAGGACACTGCACAATACAGCATTGATTAATTATGTATTAAAGTCGGTTAAATCGAGTATACTCTCCTTAATGTGTGATTTGTAAGAAATTTGGATCTTTATGATTTGACGGAAAACATTTTTTTATGTAATGTTTTTGGTACCGAAACACTTTCAAACTTCGAATACTTGTATATTTTGTGTTATAGAACAGATAAAAAAAAATTGTATTCGAAGTTATTTCATGTAAAAAATTGTCATATTTCGGTAATTTCAACCAATCACTGACGTCTATTGAGGTGAAAACAATTACGCCGTGGAATGTAAACAACGGTGTTACGGGATTTTTCCCTTGAATAAAATTAGTGCCGTTGTTTGTCAACAAAAACTATCCGTTGTCAACAACAACTATCAGCGGTATATATTTCGTTTGTCACTGTTATTTATGAC
>NC_068987.1:64823784-64828106 GCF_001194135.2 Octopus bimaculoides | reverse complement strand
CATAACCTTAACTCTAACCCTATAACTCATAACCATAACCCTAAAACCCTAACCCTAAAACCCGAACCCTAAACCCTTACTAGGGAATAATGATATAATTAAACAGGGAATAACACACTTGACACCGAACAGCACTAACTGTATTCAGCTGAATAGACGTCAGTGATTGGTTGAAATTACAGAAATACGACAACTTTAACATGAAATAACTTGCGATGTACAATTTTTTGTTAAGAAGGTTAAGAGAAGAAGTTGTTTTATATGACACATTCTACCAGTATCCCAAGTTTGAAAGTGTTTCGTTAAGAAAACAAGTGTTGCCCGTCAAATCATAAAGATCCAGAAATTTAATTGTAATTAATAATCATATCTACTATAGAGCACAACGCTTGAAGTTTTGAAGGAGCTAGTACTGATTTCAACGACCCTGAAAGGGTGAAAGGCAAAGTTGATTTTACCCGGCATGCTAACAGTTCTGCCAGCTCGCCGCTCTGAAATTGTAATTAATAATAAATCTAGTATTCCTTGTGACATCCATATTTCTGATTGAAGAACACCATACTACAATATATCTACGTGCGCGCGCACATACTGTATACATACATACATACATACATACATACATATGCTGTGATGTCCATATAAAAGCACATCACTGCCCGATAAACACTGATAAATACAAAACTTTCCTTCAGTTATAAACTTGTAGTGAACCCTGGCGGTCACATTTTGGAAGCTTCCGGTTTACGTGGAGGTTGGGGACATCCGGTTGATCCCTTATATAAAGGAAGGAATTTCTAAATTCGCGCCATTCAGTGCCTGTTGATTCTTCGACATGCATTGGGTCAAGCCGCCACATACACACCAGCTTGCGCGCACGTTTGCAATCACATATCTCCAAGTAAGTGAGGCGAATGTGTGCGCGAGCTGGTATGTATTTGGCGGCTTGACCCAATGCATGTCGAAGAATCAACAGGCACTGAATGGCACGAATTTAGAAATTCCTTCCTCTATATAAGGGATAAACCAGAAGTCCCCGACTTCCACGTTAACCGGAAGCTTCCAGAATGTGACCGCCAGGGTTCACTACAAACTAGTAGGTCATTCCGTTTTACAAGCGAGTTCAGGACAGGCTTTTATTTGCATTACAACAATTTTTTTGCGCGTTACATATGTAACAAGTCAGTAAAATTACTGAAGTTGAAGCTTCTTTTATGGCTAGTGAATGACGGTAAACAAAACTCGTCAATTTAGAGGATTAATGTGCCCAACCACACCAATAAAGACCGTTAAATATATCCGATTGTCTTTAACTGTACTCGTTATTAAACATAGCGCTAATAAACACTGCTTAATCTTCTTAATCTATTTTATTATTCTAAGATACATTTTACGAATAGCCAATCGCTTGACTGTTTTATCGACCTCAGATGGATGAAAGACAAAGTTAACCTCGGTGGGATTAGAGCCCAGACAGTAGAGAGCTGTAATTAAATATTGTGGGAAATTTTGTCTGACGCTCAAGCAATTTTAGTAAGTCCATAAGATTTCACTGAAAAGCATTTTGTCAAAGGAACGCAGTTGTAGAGATTATTCTAGCGAATATCTCAGGCTGTTATATTCTTGTGCCTATGATTCGGAAGTAAATCCATCGATTTGCAGTTTAATTTCATTGACGGCTGACTGGCACCGGTACCACCTTATATCATCACTTCTGAATAAGTCAATTGGCAGAACAACCTTTTCTTCTATCCAGATTCACTGGCATCAACAGATGTCTATCATCATCTACCCGACCAAATGATGACTTAGACCATATGCTATTTATTTAATGAATATGTAGGTGCAGTTACCTCGCTTGACAGCAGGTTTAAACACGCTGGCCAATAGAGGGCATAAGCAACATTAAGGTTCAGAGACTCATCTCTTTCTCTTTTCTCGCCAAGACGTCGGACAGTAAAGAAGTGATCTAGTCTCTCTCATCACACACCAGTAGCAGATAGGAGGCAACGCACAGGAGAAGACCATGGCTTCCACGCATCAAACCATTTTTCATTTATCATCCATACGTGTGGCCACATTAAACGTAGAGCACTGCTTTTAATGCTGTCTGTCACTCTCCTTTTTCTTTTCATTTACCTTCATCTTTTGGAAAGAATAATTCCAAGTCGCCTTTACTATGAAACGGTTGATATTTGTAGATGGTTGAGATTCTTCATTATGTAAGGATGAAAGATGAACAATGCATGAAGTTTTAAGGAAATATTTATTTACCGTTATATTGAATATACCTTGCCTCGACGGGCAGGTGATAAAATCCTAGAGCATGCGAAGTAAAAAAGTTAATTTCGGCCTGTATGTTCTTATTGTAGTAGTAAACCATAGAGAGAGATATGGTAATGTGCAGAGAAGAGAAAGTCAGTTAGTAAAACTGAGAGAGTGTGGGACGTTGGCTCGCATAGTCGCCGACTATAAACTTTCTTTTTTTTCTGGCCGTTTGTCTTTAGCGGTTGCCTGCTTGTGGCCATGATTCTAGTGGTCCGTTTCCCTAATTGATCATCGGTCTCTCTTACTCGAGTTGTCACTAACTGAGTTGTTAGCAAGTGACTAACTGATTTTTGCTTGGGGGTTCTTGCTTTTATAACTATCCAGAAGGATAGGCATGTCGTTGAGAACAATGGTTTGTTGGTGGTACTTGTTATCTTAATTCTAGCTTTTGAGGTTAGAAGGATCAAGTGGTGAAGATATTATTTCAGCCTAGCTAAGGCAATCTGGTAAATGTAAAACTACTGTCACAGAAAAACCATTGTTCCACCATGAGAAAAGTTCTGTTGAACTGTTACGTGAAATTTGGCTATTGTGGATCGAATCCACTACAACTACCACATACGTAGCAACTGGGTCTTCTAACTGCACCATTAATTTCTTGTTATCCAGTAATTTTATTGATTATAAGTCACTTTGCAACCATGTGGTTTTGGGCAAGTGCCTTCTACTATAGCCCCGAGCCAATCAACGTCTTGAAATTGAATTTGGTAAACGAAAAATATGTGGAAACCTGTCGTATATATGCGTTGTACGTGTGTCTATGTATTTGTGTTTGATCCTTCCACCGCTTCACAACCGGCGCTGGTTTGTTTACGTCTGCATAACTACGCCGTTAGGCAAATGAGGCGATTAGAATAAGTACCATACTTTAAAAAACAGGTACTGGGGTCGATTTATTCGTCTATGCTCTTTAAGGTAATGCCCTAGCAAGGTCTGAAACAAGTAAAATATAAAAGATAAAGAATGAGTTTTCTAACAACGAATATTCTCCCACACAAACGAAATATGTCATTTTGCTGTGGTTGTTTAGCCACAAGTCATTTCTGATTGAGCAGACCTATAATTAAATACATTCCACTCGTGACCATCCCATAATTTTGTTAAACTATATTTTCTGATGTCATTTCTTTCAACTATTATGATGTGGCTCAAGAGACAGTAACTACTATTTCTAGTAAACCGAGAAACTACCTAGAAGCTTGTTCATTGCTTCGTGTCTTTTGACCATCTAATAACTATGATGCCCTGGATAAGACATTAAACTGCATCCGTTGGTGAAGATTCAGCTCCATTGTTCAAGCATTTTGGTGAGTATGGCCACCATAACTCTTAGGCTCTCTCTGGCACTTACGTATCAAATAGCAGAAGATGATCAGGTTGTAAAGACATACAGGACGCGGGGGTCTGACTTTAGACATTATATCACACAAGTCGATATACTTTGATGTCAATATGATTTTTTTGTTTTTAATTAACGTAAACATTTATTTACATGAAAGAAAATTACCGGAGAACTTTCATCTAATTCTTCCAAATTTTTCTGTTAAAACTGTATTGTGGGGAATTTTTTGGTTTTTGGTGATTGTAAAAATTTACCAATTTTTTTCGTCACAGCAACTAGTCGCACACGACAAGGTTTAACGGAACCTACTGAAGCAAGCCAGCCCGCTCGCAGCATTACTACGGGTGATGGCGAGGCTAAGGCGTTGGGAAAGCCAAGCGCCCTCACGGGCATCACCTGACGCCTCGGTGAGGCGAGCTGCCAACGTTGACAAGACAACGTTAACCGTTGGCAGTTAGTAGCCCAGCCCCTCCGAACGTCTCAAATGCCACAGGTTGGAAGAGATAGTTCACTGTCAGGTCCCGATACTTCAAGGTTTTCTTCCATTCGGCTACAGAAGTGGTGACCCTCCCCTTAACTGCAGCATCCAGGATGTGTTAGGGAGCAAAGGAGTCGCAGACTATGGAATCCCAAATGAGGCACCTACCTCTAA
>NC_068987.1:64806826-64823687 GCF_001194135.2 Octopus bimaculoides | reverse complement strand
CCCAAGGACAGAGGGTAAGACCATCTGGTCTCTTTCCATCACTTCTGAACAACCCTGACGGCTCCAGAACTGAGGGGAGGGCCCGTTTAATGATTAGGTTTAGCTCAAGTCTCCCAAAGGCGGCAAGTTGACAGAATTGTTAACACACCGGGCAAAATGCTTAGCGGTATTTCGTTCGTCTTTACGTTATGAGTTCAAATTCCGCCAAGGTCAACTTTACCTTTCATCCTTTCGGGGTTGGTAAAATAAGTACCAGTTGAGCACTGAGATCGATGTGATCGACTTACCCCTTCCTCTCAATTTGCTGGCTTTGTGCCAAAATTTGAAACCAATACGAATGAGTCTCCTTGACTAAAGGTTAATTAGGTCGTTTGTCTCAAGAGTAAGCTCGGGAAAGCGGGAGGCTAGTACAGTAAAATGTAAATAAACCTGCCGACGGTAACGAATAACCACTGCTTATCTTTCCCAAGAAAAATCACGAATCATCATATTTTAGCATCGAGATCTATAATCGCCAACGCCTGTAGGCATGGTACATGAAGAGAAGGAGAGAAAGAGAGACAGAAACAGGGAGAGAAAGAGAGACAGAGACAGGGAGAGAAAGATTGAAACAGAGGGAGAAACTTTGAGTTACCTCCCCTTTCTTATTTATTGTTAACGACTCAGGAAGCGCCACTTTCGACTGAGTTAAGAAATTTTATAAAATCAAGCAATTATTTTTTTCAACGCTCAATGAATTGATAAAGTTTCGTCGCTGACTTAAATAGTAAGACGTACGAAATGTATTAAGAGCAATAATATTTAGCATTGATAGCAACAAACATTGGTTTATAAACATGAAAACTGGGGGTATATAGCTATATGCTACTTGCCGTCGCGAGAAGTGGTTGATATAGCAACATTACAAACATTTTATATATTCCAACAAACTCTTACCTACCAATATATATCTACTTATGACAATATCGAATTCTGGATCTGATTTCAGTGAACCAATAATTAATTACGCAAACTCGACTCGTTCATTAACTTCTAATTAAAGCGGCATTTTCTGAACGAAGCGAATTAATGGTAATTTTTCTTTATTTTTTAAAAACTTTTTAATGTTTGTTATTGAGAAAGAAAGAAACATAAACATCAAAACCATTTTGCCCTTAAGAACATCTTTTCATAGTATCGGTATATAATTGTTTAACTAGTACATATATTATTAAGATTATAAATTTTCTGAAGTATTATTAACCATATCTTTAGAGTCAATATTTTATCGATACATTTAGATATAAATATTGTAAATATACATTTTGTTAACTGCACATTTCTGACAGTAAGACTTCTACGTAATTGTTTAATAGTAATATTAATAATGTTTATGTGATTGCTTAAATGCATGTTTATATGACTGTTTAATAAATCCATATTTTCATAACTTCCCTCATTCAGCTTTTATAGTGCTTTATTAATTAAGAAAAACATAGATGTCACCGCATCCTTCTCTTCAGTTTGGTTATTATTGAACACAATAGACGACTACCCCTAATTCCATCAAAGCGTCTCTTTCTTTTTATTTTTCAGCGTTTCATAATTGTGGTTTAACCCCAGAACATCCCTAGCTAAGCAAGCTCTATGATCTAAGTTATTCTAGCTATGACATCTCTTTTTGTACATTTGGAACAATTTTTCCCAATGTCTTTAATTTTTTAAGGCGGAAGGATGTGGCTTAGCAGAATTTTGTCACTATTTCTTGGAGGTCGAATGACTGTACAGAGGCTGCCTCTTTGGCTTAGTGTCCCCTGTTGTTTTTTAGCTCCAAGTCAGCCCTCGTTGGGCAAACTTTTGATCAAGGACGTTTCAACCGTGGCCATGCTGTCTTTTCCCCAGTCCCAGTGAACCTATGAACTCATTAATCAATGAATTCTTTTCTAAGACAGTAAGGTGTATTATAACGGAGATTTGGTTGCTGTTCTTAGCGGGTCAATGTGACTGAATGGAGACTCCTTGGTTGGCTCAACTTCCCATCTTTCTCTTTGCTGCTAAGAAAAATATTAGATTTTGCTTCTGCAAAAGATATTTATCAGTTTTGATTTTCTTAAGGAGGGACAACCCCTTGGATTTATACAGGATACAAATAATATTGTGTCGTGAATACCTTCCTCAAAGACAATGCCATTAAAAATCCGTCCTAATTTAGGTACAAGGCCTGAAATTTTGTGGGGAAGAGTTTAGTCGATTACACCGATCCCAGCTCTCAATTGGTACTTTATTTTATCGACCCTGAAAGGACGAAAGGCAAAGTTAATGTTTTCAAGAAACAAAATCTGATCAAAGACCTTTCACTGCACTGTCTTCTATAATTACTGATTTTTAACTTTGGTTCAAGAATCTGTAGAGAATGGTTAAGTTCTGCTATAATTCTGTTGACATCTGGGCTGTCTGGATAAACTCCTGAATTTTTTGTTATTTTGCTGGTGCTAGAGAAAGGGATTGTGCCCGTGACCAAGAAAGATATAAACGAGGAAAGAATACCAGAAATCTGACATTCTGGAAAGAAAAGATGTGGCATAATGATTAGTGTGAGACTTGCAGAGTTGCACACAGAAAGGGTGATGAAAATAGGAAGAGGTAGCATAAGCTCTACTAGCTCCATGGAGCAAAAGCCATTATAGTAGTGATAAGAGAGGAGTCAGCACACCTGTGGACTACAAGCTGGAGTTTGTATATAAATGCCTTTTTGCTGATCAGTTGGATAACCTTTTTCAAGATGTTGTCTAGGGTGTTTATATGTGCAGTAGCACTGTCTCATATGTGAGAGTAATATCCTATTGTGGGTCTCATCTGAGCTTAGCATAGTGTCAATAAGTGTAGGGGATTGAAGAGAAGGGCCAGTCATTGGGATGCAATTCTAGTTATGTTAAGGATGTGCTTTTGTCAAAAGAAATCCTTGGTGGCAGTGGGACCACAAATTGGAGTGATTTTTGCAGGCGTTCATAATGAAAGGGATGTGATGTGATGATGTTTTCTTGAAAGAGAATGGTATATAGTCAATGAAGGATGCTTTTTGAAGTTTCTGGTCATGGAATCAGTGAGGATTTGTTATGTAAGGTCTAGGTTGTGAGTGAATGATGCATGTTAGGAAAGAATGAAAGGTGGGTTCATCTGTAAGAGCATGTTTTGTTGGAGGTGTTGGAAAATGAGTCAAGGAAGAAAGTAAGGGACAAATTTGGATTCTGGGGCTTGCCAAAGTTGATAGAATGAGGGACTTCCCATTATTGTAACAAATTATTTTCCAATACATAGAGAAGCCTTCTTTGTTACACCTTTGTCAACACACACTACAATAGTGACCTGATAGAAAGCTACCAATCCCCAAAATTGGAAGACTGGTGGAACCCACTGGCAGGCAATTTCGAAAGGAGATTCATGCACTGGACAATAAAAAAAGCTTGCAAATATCAGATGACAATATTATTTTCACCAAATTTCTCCAAAGGAAGAGCCTACAGGTGGGCGATAAAGGAGAGTAGGTCACAAATGGAGTTGGCTTTACAGAAACCATGCTGGTGGTCAATAAGGAGAGAAAGAGAGCAACGTTGGAGGATGTCATTGTTAACAGCTGCATCCCTTACCTTAGAGATATTAGAAGTGTGATAAAGTGATTGTTAGCTGAGTCAGAGTAGTTGCCTTTCTTGAGAATGTTTCCTCTGTAGAGGAGAAAAGATTGAAAAGTTTGGTGAGTATAGAGATTAGCTCTGGGGATCCAGTGTTTGTGTGAAAAGTTTGGACACTGTCAGGGTTGGCAGCCTTGTTGGTTTGAAGTGACCAAAGGTACTTTGGCTTTTGGCATGTGTGTGTACAAGATGGTAGACATAAAAGGGTGAAAAAGGATAAAATTGGAGGAGATTTGCCAGGAGCATGCAATGTGGAGATGACTGCAAAACAGACAGTGAAGGTGGAGACTTTCTTTGCAGGAGTATTGCTCTCATAGAACCATCATTGTTGTGAAATGGAGAGAAAGAGGATTCTGCAAAGTTGGTGGAAATCCTTTTGGCAAGGAACCAAAAGAATCTGCTGCAGTTTAGAAGGCAGGATAGCTTGAGTGTTGTACTATATATAATCATATAATCATCTTACACAGTTTGGATAGTTGACTTTCAGTTGTGTTGCTGGGTAAGGGTACATGCCATTTGGGGTGGGGAGATAAATTTTGCTGGACATTGTTGGTTTTGCTTTTTGCCTGAACAACTGTGCAATTATGAGTGAACCACTTAGGGTATCAGATTTTTTAAGAGTTTTTCCAAATTTGAAACAGAATTTCACACAAACATATTTGCTTTACTCTTCCAAATTCTTCATTCTTCAACTTGCAACAAATCACCACGTGCACTGAACATACATTATCTCTAGCACCAGTGGATCAGTGACAAACTGATATGACTGGAACTGTTATTAGACAGAATGTCAAAGTTACCTTTGTTAAGTCCACATTACTCCATAAAGAGCATAGGGCCAGTTTCTCTGGTATATATTCCTCCCTGGATGGAATGCCAGTCTATAACAGGATTACTCATTTTTACCAGCTGAGTGGACTGGAGCAATGTGAAATAAAGTGTTTTGCTCAAGAACACAATGCATCGCCCAATCCAGGAATTAAAACCATAGTCTTATGATCATGAGACCAACACCCTAACCACTAAGCCATGTGTCTCCACTAAAGTCACCATATATAGTATATACTCTATCATAACACCTTGCTGGTGCTCTGTTTTAAAGGTACAGTTTCTTTATGGACAGACCTCATGTTTATTGATTCTTTTTCATGGGTCCATAGCTTAAATTTAATGGAAAATGAAATGAACTAAGTGTAATAACTCAAGTGAGCCATGAAATTAAATAAATTAAAGGGTGATGTACTGAATGATGTATGCAAAAATCTTCATAGTTTCTGTGTACCCAAGGTCATAAGACCACCCTATAATTAGCAATGTTTGGTTTTGGAAAAATGTGTTTGACTATTTATGATCATATAATCTAAGATTTATTTTGTAAAGGTATCTAATTTAGAGCATTAAACAAAATTTAGTACATCACTAAGGCATACTCACTACAGACCATAATGCATGTCTATGTTTCAATTACCTATGTAAGTAGTTTCAAAAGTACTACCAAGTCCTGATTACCTGGGCACCATACTGATCTCCACTATTGCAGAGATGCAGTGTAGTGCATCCATAACTCCTTTATAGTCAAAGAAAGGGTGTGTGAGAGAGTAAAAGTCGGTAAAGAGAGAGAGCTTATCTCTTTAAGACTAACCTTTAATGTGAAATATATTTCTTGATAATGTCAGAAATAGCATGTTTAGTTTACTTTCTGGTAAATATAGTGTCTGTTAACACATCAATCACTGCTGCCATCTACGTCAGTGTCACTATGTCTAGCTGTTTCTACCTTAACACTATTTTCATAGAGAAGTTCATCTTTAATCTCATTTATTGCATTTCAGATTTCACATTCTTTTATGTCTACTTTGACTGTTGCTCATGATGACTTCACCAACAGACATACTTCTGCAGTTGTAGGTTGCTTCGGTCATCTTTTGGGGTTTACCAGATATTCCCAGCAACCATCCACAGGTTCCACTCTTGTGTAAAACATTTCAATAGCTTGTTGACTGAAATGTCTGATGGTTGTAACTACAATATTAAACTGCAGGAGATATTGACTTTTTAGTTTATAATTGCTTAAGGGTTTTTTTTCTTCCTTTGTTGCTTCTCTTTTGTGGGGTTTGAAATTGATCCCACGCTGGTAACACTGGTTTCTTCAACAAAACCTTCTTAACACTATGGCCATATTTCTCCAACCACAGTTTTACATCACCTTCATCCATCCACCATTTATGATGGACATGAACAAAATGCCAGTTGTAACAATTTTCTTGGACATTTAAGAGGTTTGTGATGTCTGCATATTGTAGTGTTTCTCAGGTTTAGTTATTTTTATAATCACTCTTTTGCATTATTATTTTTGGCAGTTTTGTTTGACAGTACATTGAATATCAGCAGTATTTCATATTGCTTATTTGCCCCAGCTGGTGATTTACTACGTTCCTTGTATTGGTCATTCATTTTGTGAAACATTAAGATTTTTTTCCTCATACTCCTCAAGCATTTTTTTTTTTTTGTACTTTAGTCTACCTCTTCATGAAATGGTGGCAACAAGATATTTATCAACATCACCCTTTAATTTATTTATCTACATTTACAGAGTCAGAGTGATGTAAGTGCAAGGAAAGGATTATAACTGACAATCAAACGTTTGACAGCCTACCTTATATTTGGGGGAGGGAAATAATAAAAACTTACTTTTTCATTCTACTAAGGTTGATAAAATAAGTATCAACCAAGTATTGTGACTAGTTTACTCGCTCATATCCCCGCCCCCAAAATATTTGTAGCCTTAAGAAATCATTATTTTCTGTTGTAGTAGTGTTGTTTCGTATTCTTTATCTAGGAAGAAAACCAAAAGAAATTAAGTAAGAAGAAGAAAACAAAAACAAAAATGGCATGTATTACTTATATTTTGGCACAATTATATGTAAGCACACGCACATACACATACATATTCTTTTGCTGATTTTCTGTCGTTGTATTGTGGCCACGCTAGAACTCTACTTTCGAGGAACCATGTTGACCCACCTGCTCCCAGTACTAATTTGAAAATCTAGTATTTGAACCAACCAAATCAGGCCCAAACATTCTGTCTGTTTTATGTTTAAACCAGCCAAATCTTGTCTTTCACACCAATCCTGTAATGTTATTCTGAAAATAAATACAATCACATCATTGAAATATCAAATCTCAAAGCTAGGAGATAGCACATGATTAATTCAAAACAATGTGAATAAATAAGTATTACATTTGACTGAGTAATCTGAATACTAAAGAGTTAAGTCTAGTATTTATTTTATTGATCTCTGTTTACCAGAAGACTAAGTTAAGTTTTTGACATAAAGGGATGCAATACTGGTATAAACATAAACACTGACATGGACGCACACATACTTATATATCATTATCATTTTACCACTTTTCCATGGAGGCATTTCCTGGACGGGGCTTTTCCAAGTAATGTTTTACAGTTAGATGTCCTTTTAGATGCCTGTTACGATATGCAGGGATACAGCCAGGATACACAAACACATAACCACACACACATACACACGTGTGTGTCTCTGTGTATGTGAAGGCATGTGGCCTCATGGTTAGGGTGTTGCATTCACAATCGCATGAATGTGGTTTCGATTCCCAAACCAGGTGATGCATTGTGTTCTTGAACAAAGCACTTCATCTCACATTGCTCCAGTCAACTCAGCTTTAAATGAGTAACCCTGCGACAGACTTGCATTCTGTGATCTCAGCTAATTTATACATCATGTAAACTAGGTAACAAGTTCTATGGGTCCTAGGGCTCAAGACAGTACTGTGTCTTTGTGTTCATGTATAAATGTATGTGTGTGTGTGTATACACACAAGCAAATATTGAACAGTGAGAATGAGTGCTCAGGTTAACAAGACTACTTCTGGTTTCATGCTAGGAGAAGGTTTCTCAGCAATTATTGAGGCTACCACATGCGACATTGGAACTCATCTTCATCTTGGCATCTTGGATGAGAATACATGTAACTTCATGGAGAAGAGTACCAACATCCAATGTAGCAGGTTTAATAATGGCTGAGAAATCTTCTTGGCATGAAATTAATGGTAGCCTGCTAACCTACAAATAAAGTATATATATATATATATATAATATATAATAATAATAATATAAATAATATATATATGCATGTATTGGTACAGGATATCACAAAACGTAAACAACATGAAATACGAAAATAAAGTTGGGTATGCGAACAATGAGAGAAACGATTGGAAAACATGACGAGTAACATAAAAATCGACCATTCATCAGTTGTCGGCTGTCCTTCTACTCCTTATTTCGAGCATTGACTGACAATATAAGACTTTGAAGGCAGTTGCTCCCGTGAACCAAAATAATATTTAGGATTTGCGGAGGGTCAAAGTTGGTAACAAAAACAGGACAGTGGAGACATACAAGAAAACTGATCAAAATTCCCCCTTTCGTTTTCTCTCTCATCCTTTCTCTAATTCTTTTTTTCTCCCCTTCACCGTTTTCTATCTGTCTCTCTCTCTCTCTCGTTGCTCATATGTGACCATCATCCATCTTTCTTTTCCTTCAGTGCTGTTGTACAGATTGCACGTATTCCTATCTATTTCCCTTTCTATCTTTTCTCTTGTCAAAGACAATATTTCTCCAGCATTCACTACTTTACCTCGTCTGGTCTACCGACCCTCCATGTTTGTTTCCAGTTGGTTTCCTTGTATGTCTCCACTGTCCTGTTTTTGTTACCAACTTTGACCCTCTGCAAATCCCAAATTTTAGTTTGGTTCTCGGGAGCAACTGCCTTCAAAGTCTTATCTTGTCATTCACTGCTCAAAATAATGAGTAGAAGGACTGCTGACACTGATGAAGGGTCGTTTTTTATGTTACTTGTCTTGTTTTCCATTTGTTTCTCTCGTTGCTTGCATACTGAACTTTATTTTTGTATTTCATGTTGTTTACGTTTTGTGATGTCCTATACCCATATCTGCATCATCATCATCATCATCATTGTTTAACGTCCGCTTTCCATGCTAGCATGGGTTGGACGATTTGACTGAGGACTGGTGAAATCGGATGGCAACACCAGGCTCCAGTCTGATTTGGCAGAGTTTCTACAGCTGGATGCCCTTCCTAACGCCAACCACTCAGAGAGTGTTGTGGGTGCTTTTATGTGTCACCTGCACAAAGGCCAGTCAGGCAGTACTGGCAATGGCCACGCTCAAAATGGTGTATTTTATGTGCCACCTGCTCTTGTGCATGTTATTTATACTATTATTTGATTGAACGCCATGCATCCATTTCCAAGTAAGTTTATCTATCTATGTGTGTGTGTGTGTGAAATGAATTGGCTGAGTCTTTGAATTGTCAGATAGATTGCCTTATTGTCATTCTGGCTCTCAGCACACTGTTCAGATATTACTGAGGTTGACTTTACCTTTCATCCTTTTAGGAGAGCTTGATAAATAAAGTGTGTGTATGTGTAAGATTTATCTTTCGTCCCTTACAATCTTGATAAAATAACTAGCAGAAAAAGTATAAGGTCTCATATGTAATTAACTAAAATCCCTTGAAGTCAGTGTACTACCATTGCTGCACTCTAATAACTTACCAGTCAACAAATAGGTATCAGGCCATATTGTGAGCCAGGAAAGGATTAGCTAGCTACACTGGAATCACCACTTTCTAAATTCCAGAGATGTTTTAAGTGCCTGTAGTTATCTGGTTTTATTCGTATTAAGCTGATGAAAGATAAGATACATCTATCCTTGATCCAGAGGTAAGTCTATCTTAGATGGAATTCTTCAGGTAAGATGAAGTACATAAAATTAAAAGTTTAATCTTCTGTCCTAACCCCACTCACTGCCAGTCAAATGTCTACAGTGAATTAGTTGACCAGTATCATTTTCACCTTGTCATTCCCTTTGTATATATACAGTAGGGTAGTAAGAATCTGTAGGGAGAGGTTAATAGCAGGTCTTCAGAGAAGAACCCCCCTCCTCCACACACACACTTTATGCAAGTGTTTCAGCCCTTAAGTCCTTTCACGCTAAAGGAGGTCTGGCCACATCCAGGTTATTGCTCCTGGATACCCTTCTGCTGCCACTTTCTGTCTACATTGCAACTCTCCTTATGATTTCATGTCTACCTAAGATTTGCAGGGAAAGGGGTTCAGAGATTTTTGATATTGCTCAGCATCGTTCTCCTTAGCATTCTTCTTCATTTTCTTCTGTTTACAATTTAGGGGCCATAACCAACAAGAGATGTTGGGTTCTCCATACTGATCAATCTGCTTTTGCTGTTGGTCTTTGTCTTTGGTAAAATCAGCAGCTTTACTGTCATCATTATCATCATCATCATCTTCACTAACACCACCATTTTCATCACCATCATGGTCATCTTGTCCACTTTTCCATGCTGGCATCACTGGACAGGACATTTTGTGGCAGTGTTTTACAGCTAGATGCCTTTCCTAATGCCCACCCTTTTAATTACTTCTTGTGGCATATAGAGAGTTATGGGGTACCTTTTCTAAAAGTCAGGATACACATGGTATTAAATCCAATATTGCTAGATCAACAGTTTGTGACCATTTATTACCATAAACCGATCAACAATCTTCCATCACCTTTTTTTTTAATCAATAAAAAAATAACTATTTTCAAGAAATGGTATATGCTTAATACTGGATACTTTTCTTGGGGAAAATATACAATAGTTTTTGTTTACAGTAAATGTTGTGTTGTGGCTTTTATGGTTATGTCTTTATGTATTATATATTCATGAGCATTTTATATTTCATCAAATATTTTGAAAGTAAAAGATTTTGTCGTCCTAATCCACAGATTGGAAACTGTTAGTTTAATGCTGGTCATTAACTTGTGAAAAATGTCTTTTACAAATTCTCTCCAATCTAATAATAATCTGTAGCTTGATTTTATACCACTGTCTAAACAAAAGAGTAGCCAGTGATATATAGTATTTTGTGAGCATATTTCACCAAGGATAAGATGCTAGACTACATATCACAAGTAAATCCCTCTGCAATTAATGCTTGATACATACTATCTACTGCTAGACCATTGCCTTGTGAGTGGAATTGTGAGATGGAAACTGAATGAAAGTTCATCATGTCTGTTTGGATTTTCAGAGATATTATTATGTTTCACTGTGGAGGTCTGATAAAATTGAAACATGTCTGGTGTTGTCTCCCATATTTGCTGAACAAATCAGACAACATTTCACTTCAGTCAATGATATTAGTAATGAAGAACTAGCAAGGCAGTCACAGCATGATCACTCAACCTGTTAGGAATGGCTGTGCAGACTTCCTCAAATGACACCCTAAAAAACACAGGAAACACTGTATAATGTAATAATCCTAGATATATTATGTCTGAAAAATAGAAGACAAGATGATCATAGATGAAATTCCTGCTGGATCATGACTGACCTAGGGCTAAATAACTAATTACATTTGTCCATTGCCCCTACCTTATAAACTTACATTAGTAACAAATATAAGAATTGATTGATATATTAATTACAAAGCTTTTAAATGTTTCCATAATGTTTTTCCATATGTGTTTTAAAACTAAACATGATTATTAAGGAATTTCTTGTCATTGATATTTCTTTTTTTCTGTTTGCTGTGTATTTCTAAAGATGTCTTTCATAAAGAAAGGACGGCCGTTGTATCCAACTAAAAACATCAATAAAAAAAGAAAGAAACGTCCAGCATGGGATGTAAGTAATTTCTGTTTCGTCTTCTGACTTTCTCCACCAAATAGCGTATCCAAAGGACAACCAACCATGAAATAAGTACCGTGTGTTATGTGTTGCCAGCATTATTAATGAACAAGACATATGTAGTTCTTGACACCTGAGCCGACCTAGCTTAGGATTTACTAAGCTAGGTTGACCTAGCTTAGGATCTACTTAGGTAGATCCTGTTCATAGTTAAATTCAGTTGTGTAAGCTGCAGTAGCCTGTGTTCAATTCTGTTGGTGTAAAAGGCTTTGAAGCAGTCCTATCTGCCTCTTATCTCTTCCCAACAGTTATGCCTGAACCAATTGTTTCTCTTTTCTATTGTTAATAGAACTGACACCAACTAGAAGTTATTAGTGTTATGTATGTATATATGCATATATATATAAACACACATATACACGTGTGTGTATGTATGTGTAAATAGGTGTGTTTGTATTACATATATGAAGAGAAAACTATAAATTTTAATAAATATAGATATATGGGCAGCCATGTGAATGAATTTGGGAGATGGAAAGTAGAAGAAGCTTGTTGTGTGTGTGTGTGTGTGTGTGTGTGTGTATAGGCACATGGCTTAGTAGTTAGGGAATTCAGCTGGTCATGAGTTCAATTCCTGGTGGCACATTGTGTTCTTGAGCAAGACACTATTTCATGTTTCTCCAGTCCACTCAGCTGGCAAAAATGAGTACTATCTGTATTTTAAAGGGCCAATCTTGTCACATTCTGTGTCACACTGTATCTCCCTGAGAAGGGTACATGTGTTTGTGGACTGCTCAGCCACTTGCACATTAATTTCACAAGCAAGCTGTTCTCTTGATTGGATCAACTGGATCGTTATCATAAACGACTGAGTGCCAGTACATATATATTTATATATATGTACTCACACACACATATACATACATATACACACACACACACACACACACACACACACACATGCACATGTCTGTGTTTGTGCCTCTTTGTCTTGACATCACATGATAGTTATAAGTGAGTATCCCAGTTATACAAACAGTGATATTTATCTCCAGTCTTCTGTGAAAAACATATTCAGTCATTGGGAAATATTACCTTGCTTAGAAACAGGCATCATTCCATAAAAAATCAGCCTCAAGGAATTCTTTCTGACTCATGCAAGCATGGAAAATTGAACATTAAAATGATGATGATGTTAATTTGCATTGTTATGGATGTTTATATTTTAAGGATAATTTTTATAATTAAAACAAGTTTGTATGATTAGTTAGACTGTATACTTATTTGAAACTAAGAAGATACTGTATTTTCCGGCATACAAGTCGACATATATAGTGTAAACATTCAAACATTGTCACTATCTTTCCAAATTCTACTGCATTTTTCGCATAGATTTTTTGGTTCTTCAAAGTTGTCTTAGTGTATAAGTCATAAATCAACTGCCTTATTAGGCTGTAAATTTAGGTCTGAAAAATTCAACTTGTATGCTGGAAAATATATGAGTTCTGTTAAGAAAGAGCACATCATCAGTTTGGTTGAATTGTTTCTGTGAGAATGCTTTTCCATATTATTTCAGGACACTATGACAGATCTTTCTGTGTACAAGTCAAATCCCGAAGAACTTGTAAGCACTCTGATTTTGTTAATTCCCATTTTTTATATTTTTAGCTTAGGCATGGCTGTGTGGTTGAGTGGTTGAGAAGTTCACTTCCCAGCCACATGGTTTCAGGTTCAGTCCTACTGCATGATACCTTGGACAAGTGTCTTCTACTATAGTCTTAAGCTTATCAATGCCTTGTGAGAGGTTTAGGTTGGTAGAAGCAACTGAAAGAAACCCATCATGTGTGTTTGTGTTACCTTATAAGTTGTAAGTGAGCATCGGTGTTATACAAGCAGTGTCATTTATTTCAAACCGTTTGTGAAAATATGTTTAGCCAAGATGAAATATTACCTTGCAGAGAAACAGGTGAGAAAGAATTGGCGACAGGAAGGGCATCTGACCTTAGAAAACAAATTCCTCAACAAATTCCATCTGACTCATGCAAGCATGAGTCATGATTCATGCAAGATATTAAAATGATGATGATGATGACAATGTATACAAATGAATTGAGTATGTGGAGAAGACTTGGTTAAATGTTTGATACATTTAGTCATGGAATCTAGGTCATTGCCATACATAACTTCCAGCCAGCAGTTGAACTTGTACTTCTCTGATATGGCCTGCAGAACTCTAAAAAACAAGAGTAGCTGAGAACTAAGTCCTAATAGATATCTACCTGTGCTCTAAATTCCCTGCTGAATTCGTTGCTAACTCTTACCTTACTGATAACCTCTTTGTACGTGACTTATACTGCTTGTACAAGCCATTGGTGTATCTGCACTTACTTTTCTTAGCAACCACCAGACTACAAAGCATGTACCCTATCAAAATCCTTGTCTAGGTTTGTTCTTTACTGTGACCTTTTCCTGTAGTTGTTTTACCAGGAAAAGAGCTTTACTGGTATCCTGTCCTGGTACAACCTCCATCTACATCTCCTTTAACCCTTTAGCATTTAAACCGGCCATATCCAACAAAAATATTCTACTTGTTTTATGTTAAAACAGGCTAGATGTGGTTTCTCACACCTATCTTACAATATCATTCTAAAAAATTTACAGTTACATCATCAAAATCTCAAATCTACAAGATAATGCATGATTAATTCAAAACAATGTGAAGAAATAAGCATTACTTTTGACTGAATAATGTGAATGCTAAAGGGTTAACCCTTTAACATTTAAATCAATCATATCTGCTTTAAAATATTCTATCTGTTTTATGTTCACCTGCCAGATCTGGCCTCTCACACGTACCTTACAATGTCATTCTAAAAATAAACAATCACATGATCGAAATCTTTAAGTTATGAGAGAATACATGATTAATTCAAAACAATGTATGAATAAGCATTACAGTTGACGAATTAATTTGAATGCTCAAGGGTTTAAGCTAATTTTCATTCTATTAAGTTGTGCTGTAACCCTTCCTGTTAATTGCATAGCTTGGTCTATCATTCTGATGCCTCTTTAGTTAGTTCTTAATAGAACACCTTTGTGTGTGTATTAGTTAACAAGATTACTGCTTAGCTGGTCATTGTATTATTTGATTGACTAAGTGAATATTCTACTTCACTGGATATTATCAGCATCTCAGCAACCATCCCCAATGATCAGCTACTTTCTCTGACATATCTTTAAGCACCATTTCGACCATATATATATATATATATATATATATATATATATATATATATATTGTTGTGTCTAGGGAGAGTCATTCTCTTTTAGTGCCTTATTATTTAACACAGTCACCGGTAAAGTTTCCACTCATTTACTTATTCATTTTTCCTAAAATTTTCATTGTGTCTTGCAACCTTTTCAATTTGCAAACCAAATCCAAAAACGAAGTCTATATATCAATTTAAATAATTGGTCCCTCTGTTGAGTCTTCTTTGTATTAGCCTCCCTTTCTCAAACATTCTCCTTTCCTATAATTTCTTTTTCTTCATCTTTTATGTATTTTAATTTTTTCCTTTTGTATTTTGCTGCCAGATGTATCGCAAGAAAATTCACCAGTCAAAACATTTACCATGTGTTAAATTTCAGAACGACAGGAAGAAAAATGGCAAAGGTTTATAACATTACCAATTCCACCTACACTTTGCTACTTCTCTTTTTTTATCCCATGTCACTCTCTCTCTTTCTCTCTCATTTTATATGTCCAATTATGTCAATCTGTCTCTCTTTGTAGGTCAGTCTACCTCTCTACCTACCTATCTATCTATTTACCTGTGCATATACTCATTTGTCTGTCTGTTTGTCTGTTCAACTGTGTCATATTTACTTTTGATGAATTGTCCTTGTTACATGTGTGTGTTGTGTGCACTTATGTATATACTTATATATATATCTATTTATATCTGTTTACCTGTCTGTCCATCTTTCCATCCACCTGCCCACCTATCCATGTCTATCCGTTATATTTACATTTGATTATTTTTCTATTTTTCCTTATATATGTGTATGTGTGTGTTGTTTGTGTGTCTGCGTGCATGTGTGTTTGTGTCTGTGTGTGTGCATGTGTGTTTGTGTCTCTGTGTGTACATATAGGAGGTCAGGTCTTCTACATATAGGAGGTCAGGTCTCACAGTTCTGCCAGCTGTAACATCACCTTGTTATTCCACTTATCACAAGTTGAGTGAACAATGATTTGATGTTGACATTCTTTGTTGACATTACAAATGCCCACTGGGCATTTTTGAAAACCTGTATAAAAAGAACATATCCTTTAGATAATGGTTATTGATGTGAAAAGCATCCGGCTGTAAAGTCCTGCCACAAATATGTCCCAGTCCAACCCATGCTAGCTGGAAAATTAGTTGGTGAATAAATGAATGTATGTGTGTGTGTGTGTATTGTTTAATGCACACTATATTAAAATAAGAGCTATTAATAGTTTCTTGCCATTATGATACATGGTTAGGCAGGTTTTTGTAACATGCTTTGTGTCTAAGCAAGCTCTAGGCTCAGAGCACATAGTTTGTTCTATGTCTGCAAGACAGCTACTCAATACAGAGAGAGTGATGTCCTCCAGTTCGCCAAAAAAAATTTGTCCATCTGCTTGCATTTGCTGCAAATTTCAGATCTGGAATTAAATAAGGTGCTGGAATTCTTGGATCTAAAAAGAATGTGCAGTCTTTTAGCTACACATTTCTTAGATCCATTTACATATGTCATAGAGTTCTCCACAACCTCCACTTGATTGTATGTGGTGTGCATTTGGTCTTCAAACTTCATATGTGGCTGGCTAACTTAGTGGCTTTACTTTTGCTGATGTACCAGAAAGAAGACTGGTGGTTTGCATAATGTCTTTTAGAATTGCCTTCACATAAACTGATATAATTTGAAAAGACATTATGCAAGCAACAAGTCTTCTTTCTGGCACATTGACAAAAGTAAAGCCACTATGGTGGCTAGCTATTTATGGGGCTCTAGCTTTCTTTTTACGTTTGTCTTCTTATTCCACTTTTTACATCAAACTTTTCTTTTTTTTTTTCTTGTGGTTTCTCATGTACCAGTCTCCTGATTTTCAAACAGAATAAACCATGTGCACAGGGCCTAAAGATTGCTTGGAGACATGAGACACTATAAAATCCTGCCTAACCATGTGTCTTAATGGCAAGGAACTATTAGTAGCTCTTATTTTAATACAGTATACATTGAAGCATATTTATCTCAATGCATGGAGTACTTTTCTTTGTCAATCTTAGCTTAACTGAACAGTAAACTATACTATATGTGTGTATGTATATGATTTTTTCCAAAATTCCAAAGACTT
This sequence comes from Octopus bimaculoides, assembly GCF_001194135.2. NCBI lineage: Eukaryota > Metazoa > Mollusca > Cephalopoda > Octopoda > Octopodidae > Octopus > Octopus bimaculoides. Next base: position 64,806,883 of record NC_068987.1, on the reverse strand, counting down.
TTTTTCTCAATATTCAATTCAGTACATTACTCCTAACACACACTCTCTCTCTCCCCC
>NC_068987.1:64805968-64806729 GCF_001194135.2 Octopus bimaculoides | reverse complement strand
TCCCCCCTCTCTCTCTATATATATAATCTATGAGTATATTTTTTTCTTTTCCTTAGATGAAATCTCATTGAATCTTGCAAAGTTAAATAGCAGACAGTTGGCGATTATGAAAGAGGTCCTTTATGATCAAGACCAGGTATGTATATGAATTCTGCCATTTTCTCTTTGTTGTTAATTTCATAGTAGAATGTGTGTGTGTGTGTGCATATATCCATACATATAAATTTGACATGGGCGATTCTTTCTTATCTTGGGATTCACGGTCAAACGGCTGGGTAGAATTGCGCGATAAATTACACAGATGTGTAGAATGATCCGGTGGTGTTGCTCGGCTTTGTATTTTTTTCATAGCTCCCATGGTTACCGAGATAATCTACTATAATAATACTCTTGTGTTTCTGAATGAGAAAGGAAGGAGTGATGTCATACTTAGTTGTGGGATGATAAAAATTGTATGCTAAATAAAATAACTCAAACAGCGTTTCAACTCTGTATGAATATATGTGTAAAAGAGGGGTATGTGAATGTGTGTTTGTGTGTACATGTGCAATGGAAGTGGGATGGTTCATCTTTGTTTGCTTAGTATTTGGGTTTATTTTTTGATTTGGTTGAATCTTGGTTGTTTTTTGTTGGTCAGTTATTTTTAGCGTTTTGATAAAAAAAAGTCATTCTAAAATTGTTTTTTAACGTAAGCAAGCCCAAAGAAGTCGAATGCTTACACAGAGCAGGTTTTACAGCCACATCATCCAAACTGACCGGGT
>NC_068987.1:64804342-64805415 GCF_001194135.2 Octopus bimaculoides | reverse complement strand
ATATATATATATATACTAGCAGCTAAACCCGGTTTCACCCGGCCTGTTTGGATGATGTAGCTGTAATCGTTTTCGGTTAGACATAATCTATAACACCATTTCTCAACCTTATCATTTCGGGTCCCCTGTTTCGATTGGAGCCTCTAGCTGTATGAAGATTTCATCATCCCCCCTGTCAGAAAATGGCTTCAGGAGTTGTGAAGAAAGAATTTGTACGTAGTCTGTTACTGAGAGCTATTCTATTGGATGCCTGTATAATCATTAAAACATTTATTTAATTATGAACATAGAAAGAAATTATACATTAATCCCAATTTTTGTGAGCAGTTGTATCCGTAAAAATTTTATTTGCAGAGAGCAGAAATTGAGAGATATATGAAATGGACGTGCGTGTGTGTGTGTATGTGAGAGAGAAAGAGAGATAGAGTGAAGTTGTGTGTCATTGACTTACGTTGGCTGACACGGCAAGTACAAAGCTTTTGAGGCGGCAGATGACTGGGATGATTTGGAAGATGTGAAGAAATGGCGTTTTTTCAGTGGAGCACTTCTTTGTAGGCAACGTTTCTCGTTTTCCCTTCTGATGCACAAATGTATAGACTTTGTAGCCTGCCAACACGGAAGCATCCAACGTAATGTTGACCGTAGAACACTTGCTCTGTGAGATCTAAACCAACCATTTGCAATGATTGACCCTGTGCCTTATTTATTGCCATTGCAAAGGAGAGTTTGATAGGGAATTGAAGCTGCTTAAACTTGTAGATCGTATCGGAGAGAGGGAGGGACATTGGAGAAATAAGAACATCTTGACCAGCAGCCGTTCCATTCAAGATGGTTGCCTGTAGAACACGGGAGTATAAATTTTGATTATCATGTGCTTGCTGTTACACATTATTGGCGCATCCAAATTCTGCAGGAACATGACAGGTGCCCCTCCTCAGAACTTTCCAGGAAGTAATTCCTCCCCTTCTTCAGACCTTTCCAGGAAGTAATTCCTCATCTTCCTCCCCTTCATCGGAACTTTCCAGGAAATACTTCCTCCCCTTCCTTGGCACTTTCCAGGAAGTAACTCCTCC
>NC_068987.1:64799697-64803253 GCF_001194135.2 Octopus bimaculoides | reverse complement strand
TTCCAAGAAGTATTTCCTCTTCTTGGAACTTTCCAGGAGTAATTCCTCCCCTCCTCCTCTTCCTTGGAAGTTTCCAGGAAGTAATTCGCCCCCTCCCCTCGAAACTTTCCAGGAAGTAATTCCTCTCCATCCTCCCCTTCCCTGAAACTTTCCAGGAAGTAATTTGCCCCTTCCTCATTTGAGCAGACAAGTGAGTTCTTACTATTGAAACTGACAGAAAACCATCAATTCATACTCTCTCTCTCTCTCTTGCTCGCATGCACACACACACACACACACACACATACACTCATATATTTCAATGGATTCTCTGTCATTTCTTTGAATATGCAACATGTTTTCCGGTCAATTTGTCTGCCAACTTGTTTTTCCACAAATATGTCTTTTAAAACATGATTCCAACTAATGTACCAAGAACCATATAAACATATGTATGTATGTATATGTCTGTGTGTACATTTGTGTATATGTATACATGTTTGCTTGTGTGTGTTTGTGTGGAGGTTTGGTGATGCAAACAGGAAAAATAGAACTGAAAACAGAAGCAGATATATATTTTCATTAATATTTAGCAGAAGCAACAGAGTGAATCTAGAGCTGAGAAGTCTATGCATTATATTTGTGTATTTATATACCCACATACACATACTCAGCAAAGATATGTTTTAAAGTGATCTTTGTTACATGTGTTCTTTTATTTTTCTTTTAGATTAAAACAGTTCTAGAATATTCAGATAGAATGATGGACAGAGTTGCAGATCTGTGTGGTGATCATCCAAAGGTCTGGATTTTGTTTATCTTGCTTTATTATTCATCTTGGTAGTTTTGATCCATATATAATGTCACATCTGAGTAACTTGAATGATGAAGTAATATAGTTTTATTGTATTTAGTTCATTGCATCATTACACAGACTATTAATCCTGCTTGTGTTCACCCCTTTAGCATCTAAACCGCTCATATCTGACCTAAATATTCTACCTGTTTAATGTTAACTGACCAGATCCAACCTCTCACACCTGCCCTACAGTGTCATTCTAAAAAAATATATGAATACACAATCGAAATCTTAAAGTTACAAGTTAATGCGTGGTTTATTCAAAACAATGTGAATAAATAAGCAATGCATTTGGCACAGAATCTAGTAAATGTTGTTATGTTGTCTTGTGGGAGAGTAGGGTCAGTTGGGCACCATTTTAGCACAGCTGTTTTGGTGCTGCTTATTTGGCATCACTGATTCAATGCTGACTTATTTGACATCAGACATTCTAATGTTTCTCTTCTCTCTCCTGCTCTCTCTTTCTCCCTCCCTCTCTCTCTCCTTCCCACTCTCTCTCTCGGTATATGTATAAGTATACATATATTTTTGCACATGCATATGTGTTTGGCTTCAGTGTCAAAGCTATACTGTCGCCAAAACAGGCTGAATGCCCACTCCAAACAGCTGCGCCCATTCGTCTCATTGTAATCTTGTGATACATAAACTAGTACATTCTATCCGGAGACATTGTTGACTCCCATTTGTTTCATGCCAGGAAACTGCAGCTATGTATGGATTCTCAGCAGTCCACTGGGTGGTTCTGGAAAGAAACAAAACTAAATCTAACACTGTAAACCTCGTAACAGTTTTGGCTTGATGTGTTTGTTTATTTGATTTTTTTTTTTCTTTGTTTAACCCTTGCAGAGGTACCAAGCATTTCCCTCTGTTACTGTTGCACCCAATTCTGAACCAGGTGCAATCCATAAAATGTGAGTAGCAAAAAAAATTTATTGCTGTTTTTCTGTCGCCATCACCACCACTATCATTGCTATGATCAATGCTATTATCATCCTCATTATTGTTATCATTTGCTTCATTAGAATTGCCATCATTGTTATTATTTTATCAGTGTTGTTATTGCTGTCATCATCATTATAAATGTCATTATCGATCATTGTTATCATCATCATCGTTTTCATAATCATCATCGTCATTTTCATCATCACCATCATCATCATCATCGTTTTCATCATCATCATCATTTTCATCATCACCATCATCATTGTCATCATCGTTTTCATCATCATCACCATCATTGTCATCTTCATCATTTTCATCATCGTCGTTGTCATCATTTTCATCATCGTCGTTGTCGTCATTTTCATCATTGCCATCACCACTGTGATGTTTGTTTCCATATTGTTGTGTTATTGTTAACCTCCCTCCTGGAACCTTGTATTACTGTCATAAAGTTGCACTGCTTTTGTGGATTGATCCTCGTGATATGTATATCTGTCAGTGTAGGTACACATTGTGGGTCTTACAGAAAGGGCAAAGTGCCAGTTGTATATATGAGCCTGTGTAGTGCAAGAACAAGGATCTGTTGGTTTCTAGTTGGTTCAGTTTAGTCCAAATATCCCTAGTCAATGTCTATTCAGTATTTTACTGTGTGGCCAATGTGTACTGTATTTGTTGTAGTATAGATGTTCATTTCATAGTTCAATTGTGACTTCCATTGTGATTTTATGCCAACTGCACCAATTACCACAGGAATAATTGTTGTCTTTGTCTTCTGCAATTTCTACATCTGTCTTGCTAAATTCTGATATTTCTCATTTTTTTCTTTTCAATTTCTTTGTTATTCACTCTTTATTATTAACGGTTAATATTATTATTATAGTTCCCTGCCAAAAGAAGTCCCTGAGTTCCATAGCCATCTGGATACATTAAGCAGCAGTTTAATGGATGTGTCAGCCCTTAATGATGACTGTCATAAACAAGGTTGTAGATACTTCTGTTTAATCCCTTTTATTCATTCACGTAGATATAAATGTTACATCTGTTATATTTGTTAGAATTCCTGTTCTTACTAACACCTTTAAAACTAATACCCAGTTGAGCAAGCATTATCTACAAACAGGGAACATGCAGCTGTAGTACCATGATATCTTCTCGTTTACTCTGTGAAGAACATCACAATCCATTGATAAATCTATAAGAAGCATCATATTGGGAAAACTAACGATGTTATCAACTGAACAAAGTGGAAAGCTTTTCTGAAAAAGTATAACTGATATACTTGTAGCAAATAAAGTTGGCTTTAGGAGCTGTAAATATCCCTTCACAAACAAGGACTTCAGTATTCTGCATTCTTTACCCCCTTAATCAAGGGGGTCAATCAGTTATGTTTCTGTGGTTAAGAAGTTCACTTCCCAGCTATGTAGTTTTGGGTTCAATCTGATTGCATTGTGCTTTGGAATAATGTCTTCTACTATAGCTCTAAGCCAACCAAAGCACTGTGAGTGGATTTAGTAAACAGAAACTGAAAGAGACCCATCATGCATGTCTATATATACCCCTGCTGGCGACAAAGGGACTCTCACTCAGAGTAAAAGGCAGACTGTATGATGCATGCGTACGAACAGCCATGCTACATGGCAGTGAAACATGGGCTGTAACTGCTGAGGACATACGTAAGCTCGCAAGGAATGAAGCCAGTATGCTCCGTTGGATGTGTAATGTCAATGTGAATACCCGTCAGAGTGTAAGTATCTTGAGAGAAAAGCTGAACATTAG
>NC_068987.1:64794431-64799603 GCF_001194135.2 Octopus bimaculoides | reverse complement strand
CAGTCACGTTTTTCTATATGTGACTGTGGATTTTCATGGATAAGTTCATGAACTTTGGTTCTTTTCTCTAAAACTATATATTTATATTTTATACTGTGGAACTTAATTTAATTTAATTTTTTTAATAAATTGAATTTAATTGAGTTTTTACCTGTAAATTTGGATTTTTATCCCTAATATTATCTGGTGTTGCCATCCGGTTTCACCAGTCCTCAGTCAAATCGTCCAACCCATGCTAGCATGGAAAGCGGACGTTAAACGATGATGATGATGATGATGATGATATATATATATATATATATATAGGGAGTGGAAGTTGTGTCCTCTTTTCTTCACATGGTACAATAGTTGCAAATTCATGTCACTGTCATGCAAGCAGTGTCCTTTGTTTATAGATTTCCATGAGAACATGTCCAGCCTTGGGGAAATATTACCTTGCTTGAAAACTGGTGAGAGTTGGCAACACGAAGGGTATCGACAATAGAAAATCTGTCCATGGAAAACAATATGTGTGTTAATAATGTCATTATAAGGTACAGCATATAACCATATATTTAGAATTTTGTGTTCAATTACACTCCAGTCTATAAATGTAGGAAATGTATTTGAGTTAATATATACACATAATCATATGATGCCGGTGTTCAAGCAATGAGAAACATTGAGTACCTATAATGATTAAATAACAAAAGGTAAAATGTGTGATAATTGGATTTATTACTCTTAGCAGTATTTCACCCATCACATTCTGAGTTCAAATTCCACTGAGGTGGACTTTGCCTTTCATCCTTTCAGGATTGATGAATTAAGTACAAGTGAAACACTGGAGTCAATGCAATGAGTCAAGCAAAGCGACTCAATAGGACTCTGCTCTCAAATTTATGGCCCCCGCCTGTCTTGTTAATTTTGTTAGAAATCAGTATTTTAACTAATCTCTCTTTCTTTCTCCTCCTTGGCCTATGGACTGTGTTTCAAATGAGGATCAGAGTTGACCTCAGCATCAACTGAATCATTACCATCAGTCACATATACTAGTCACAGTGACATGGAACGGTTCCGGAAGCTGTTAGAAACAGAAGAGAAGAACCTTTTAGCAGCCCAGTATTCCTTACAAGACCAATCATCATCACAGATGAACAACATACTTAAACGTATTTATTAATTTTTACTAACACACACACACAAATTCATTTTTACTTATACACACACACACGCATTAATTTTTACTAACACACACAAACACACAAATTGTTTTATTCTTTTAGTTCCATGTTTGCATGCATGGTGTTTTTTTCTTTTTGTTTTTAGTTTTTTTCTCTGTGTGTGTGTTGGAGCAATGATTTCTTTTATATGGATGGTTGTCTTTCCTAATTCTAGCTCTTCTATCATCAAATAGCAGTTGAACCTGTTAGATAAAGTAAAGCAAACAGATACAAGATATATTATTAATGTAAATGCTAGCAGCCACCACATGCTACTTTTGCTACTACTACTGCTGCTGTTATTGGTGGTGGTGTTGGTGGCAACAGCAGCAGGTGGTGGGAGGATATTTAGTACATATGAGAAATGCTGATTTCTACACTTAGTCACTCAGGTAGTGCAAGGAGATGCTAAACCCAGTGATTGGCGCAATAGCATCAATCGTGAACTACTACAAGAGCAAATGAGATGCTCTAGAAAGAATTAAGTGCAGTGGCATTAAAATGATGAACCAGTTACATGAAAATGGCAGAGAAAGCTATAGCTAGGCTGATCAAGGAGAGAACTATCTTAGGTGAGATAGACTTTGGATGAGGTTGTACCAGGATGCAGAACTACCAATACTGTCTTCTTGGAGAGCTTGCTACAAGAGAAGTGCTTAGCCAAGAACACTCTATTATACTTAACGTTTGTTGACTGGCTTGGAGAATATCTTTGAGTGGGTACCACAACCTGTAGTCTGATAGTTGCTAAGATAACCAGGTGTGGATGAATGGCTTGTGTGAGCTATGTTAGTCATGAATATGAGACTTAGCAATGTGGCACTTAGCAACAAGCTCTTTGAAAACTTTAATATTCAGGTTGGTGTTTAATTAAGTTCACTTCTCAGTCTCTTCCTCCTGTTTACCATTGTAACAGAAGAGTTCAAAACTGGCTGTCCTTGGCAATTCCTGTATGCCAGTGATTTAGTTATCATAAGTAAATCAGTTGGTGATTTGGAGAAAAAGTTCCTAATCTAGAAGCAGGATGTAGATTCACAACCCTAAAGATCAGTTTATCAAGAAAGAAGAAAAGAATCCATTATTACTAAGTGTGAAGTGGCCATGTTTGATATATGAAAAAGAGAATTGGCAGGAACTGCATTCTGTGTATCCAATGCAACAATGGATATACAAAAGGTACAGTGGAATCTCAGACAAGCTGACTGAGAAGTAGGATTTCATCTGTAATAAAGTACATGAGCATGTTAGCTGTAAAAGCAATCAAGAAATGAAGTCTTTCAATAGCCTAGGAGGTTTGTTAGAAGTAGTTGGTAAATCCTATTACATAGGTAACCTATTCAGAAGTGGAGGTGATTGTAGCTAAAAACATAGTTGTTAAGTGAAAGGATGGGGTGGGAAAGCTATCAAAGTTATTACTGCTAGCCTTTGTTTTCTTATTGTTGTTGGCATAGGCATGATTGTGTGGTTAGCTTCACTTTCATGTGGTCTCAGGTTGATTGTACTGTGTTGTACTTTGGATAGGTGTTTTCTGTTATAACCTTCAGTTGGCTGATGTCTTATGAATAAAATTTGGAAGATGGAAACTGTACAGAAGTCCATGGCTATGTGGTTTTGAACACACACACATGCATACACACATAAATATATAAATGTATGTGTGTGTTTGCCTCTATGTGTTTTTTCATTGCTTGGGTTGCAGTAAAGTTTGTTATGTTCCACATAACCAATACATCTCAGAGTTCATTGATTCAGTATGTAAGACCACTGGAACACCTAACATAAGAACATGTAACAGTTGGCATTGGCATCGAGGAGAACATCCAGCCACAGAATACTACCTCAAGAAGTCTTGTCCAACCCATGCCAGCATGAAAAAAGTGGACATAAAAATGATTGTTGATAATAAAAGAAAAGCAAGATATGATCAGCATCAACCACATCAGGTGGACCAGCCTAATCCTTATGCACATTGAATAATGATTGCTAGGAAGCTACAATTGTTGGGGTTATTGTTGTAGTTATCTTCTGTCAGCAACTGAAGTTTCAGTTTTATGAAGTGAAAGCCCATTTCATTTCATTTGTATTTATACTCTGTAGAAAACTAAAACCATCAAAACTTCCTAATGTTCCACCATCATCACTAACAATCTGATGTTTCTTAATGTTTTCTTAATGATTAATCTGTATTGATCTCATTCATATTACTTCAAATCAGTTTATTTACAGGACTAAGCCACTTGCCAAACTGGTTTGCAACCTTGCTAAATTAGCTGATGCTGTTTGCTGTTTTTAACCCCAGGTTGACCCTGAACTTGCAAACCTATGACTAGAGTTGTTCCAGCCATGAATATCTTGCATATATCTATATGTGGTGCACAAGAGAGACGACTGCGCTGGTATGGCCATGTGTTGCGAATGAATGAGGACAGCTTTGTGAAAAAGTGTCACACCTTAGCAGTTGAGGGAACCTGTGGAAGAGGTAGACCCAGGAAGACCTGGGATGAGGTGGTGAAGTACGACCTTCGAACATTGGGCCTTACCGAGGCAATGACTATTGACTGAGACCTTTGGAGATATGCTGTGCTTGAGAAGACCCAACAAGCCAAGTGAGACCATAGCCCATGGCCTATTCCAGTGGGTGTAACCAGCCCACTTATGAGTACCCCTCATTCATTGGACAATAGACTTTGCTTGCGAAGACCTATTGAGGTCTTCAATCAAAATCAAAATCGCTGATGTGGTCAATGACAGTACTGCCTGATTGGCACTCGTGCCAGTGGAACGTTAAAAGCCCATCCAAGTGTGGGGTGCAACCAGCCCACTTATGAGTACCCCTCAGAGAGAGAAGATAGAAACCTTTATTTAATAACTGGGTTTCTTATGACCACTGGTCTATTGTCTCTACATTCTTTTATTCTTTTGACTTGTCTCAGTCGTTGGACAGTGGCCATTCTGGAGTATCACCTTCAGAAGTTTAGCTGATTAAGATGCCACCATTAGTTATTTTTTATTAGCTATTTAAGGTATTGAAGCTTATTGCCTTGATATTTGCTTTATGAAGCCATCATGTCTATACCGTTTAATGATTGTTTGTATTACTGGTCTATTGTCTAAGGGCAGTAGTTAGAAGAGCGGTTAGATGAAGTTTTCAGTATCTAAACCAACTCAGGAAAAGACAAATATGCTTTTATTTTCTTTCTTTCTTTTTTCTTTTTTTTCCTTTTTTTACTGGTTTCAGTCATCAGAATTTGGCTTTGGTCAATCATATTGCAACCCACATATGCTCATTCTTGCTTGTGTGCATGCATGGGAACACACACACACACACACACACACAGTGGACTTTTATACAGTTTCTGTCTCCCATTATTTCAATCAAATGGTGACCCAAGGCTGTAGTTGAAGACACCTCTACACTGTTTCATGCTCAATCCCACATGGTTGTGAATCAAAGACAGTCAAAATTCTGTGTCAGCAGCAGCTATGGTCAATGTCTAGGTTGAAGGAAATAGTTCAAAAATCAGACAAACATTGCCCCACCTGTTGGTTATGACTACAAGTATTCTAGTTGATTTGATCAACAGAACAACCTGCTCATGAAGTTAATCTGCAAGTAACTGAGCACTCCACAGACATGCATACTCTTAACATAGTTCTAAGGGAGATTCGGCATGACACTGACTGTGACAAAGCTGGCCCTTTGAATCACAGGTACAACTCATCTTTGCTAGCTGAGTGGACTGGAGAAACATGAAATAAAGTGTCTTGCTCCAGTATACAACACACCACCGGGAATTGAACTCCTGAACCAAATATCCTTAACCACTAAGCCACATGCCTTCACATGATTTGATGACATTTAGCCGAAATGCAAGGCAGGAGAATTTAAACAGGGACTTCATGATTGCAAAGTGACCTTTTTTACCATTTGTTCAGCCATACTGCACCTACATATATATATATATATATA
>NC_068987.1:64791206-64794305 GCF_001194135.2 Octopus bimaculoides | reverse complement strand
TATATATATATACACATTAGTTCTCTAACATAATGCAATAAAATGTTCCTTTGATGATCCATTGTGGTTAAACATCCAGTTGCACTTGGAACATCCAATGCAAAGTTCCAAACAGCCAAAATGAGGAAATGTACATAGAAACTAATAGTAATATAGACTTGTGTTTATCATAACTTACACTAACCACTAAGTGATGCACCTTCAACAAGCATTAAAGCAATGTTATAGCCTTGGTAAAATAAACATTATTTTGTGCACAGGCATGGCTGTGTAATTAAGAAGTTCACTTTGCAATCATGTAGTTTCATGTTCAGTCCCACTGCACAGCACTTTGGGGAAATATCTTCTACTATAGCTCTAAGCCATCCAGTACCTTGTTAGTGAGTTTGGCAGACAGAAACTGTGTGGAAGCCTATTGTGTGTGTGTGTGTATAATGTGTCTGTGCTTGTCCCCATCCTTCAAGGTGGTGCCTTAGCATGGCCATAGTCCAGTGACTGAAACAAGCAAAAGATAAAATATTATAATTATCTTAATTTTTATATTTATTTTTATTGTTTTTCCATTTTCCAGAAAATCCCCCAGATGTTCCGGGTGCTTTCACCCCAGTTCAGAACAACAGGGGTCCTAACACAGCTGTTAATGACACAACAAAAGTGAACAAGGTTCGCAGGGTTTTGCATGCAGATATTTCTGATGAGGAGCCCACTTCTGACAGAAATGGAGAAATATCACACTCAGAGTCTGGATTCACCCTCAAAGATCTGAAAAAGGTTAATTATTTTTGTTGAAGGTTCTTTTATTCCTTTCTTGGTTCCTTGATTGCTTAACTGTGAGGACACATGATCTAGTGGTTAGGGTGCTGCACTCATGATCTCAAGATCGTGGTTTCACTTCCTAGATCAGGTGGTGCATTGTGTTCTTGAGCAAAACACTTCTTCTCATGTTGCTCTGCTATCACTTCAACACCTGACATGTGGTACACCCTGCACTTGTTCAGGCAACGTTGAATTGATGGAGGGAGTGAGCTAATGTATGGCCTATACATTTGATCCTTATTAACCAATGGTTCCCAAAGTGGGCGGTATTGCCCCCACCACCACCACCACCACAGGAAAGCTCCAAGAGGGCATTGAAGAAAAGTGGGGCGATAATGGGGTAGTGATTCATGTAAAAAGTAGGGTGATGATGGGGTAGCAATTCATATAAAAACAACAAAATAATGGGTTCATTACTCTTTTACTTGTTTCAGTTATTTGACTGTGACCATGCTGGAGCACGGCCTTTAGTTGGGCAAATTGACCACAGAACTTATTCTTTGTAAGCCTAGTACTTATTGTATCAGTCTCTTTTGCCAAACTGCTAAGTTACGGGGACGTAAACACACCACCATCGGTTGTCAAGCGATGTTGGGGAGACAAACACAGACACACAAACACACACACACACACACATATATATATATATATATATACGACGGGTTTCTTTCAGTTTCCGTCTACCAAATCAACTCACAAGGCTTTGGTCGGCCCAAGGCTATAGTAGAAGACACTTGCCCAAGGTGCCACATAGTGGGATTGAACCCGTAACCATGTGGTTGGTAAGCAAGCTACTTACCACACAGCCACTCCTACGCCTCCATTAGGTTAAGTTTTATTTGTGAAATACAGTTGCTTTGAAATTGCTTCAGAAAGAGGTCTGTATTTGTGATGGTTAGTTGGGGTAGGGAAAGCGAGGAATCTGGCTTGGTATCAAGTGGGTGGTAGTCTGAAAAAGTTTGGGAATCACTGCTATAAGCAAATACTTTGTGCAAGTCGTTTGGCGATGCTGAACACTCATATGTCATCTTCGACAGGAGAGTCTGTCAATTGCTTAAGGTGTCAGATGTATATATTGCTGGTGTTGTTTATGTCGATGCAGGTATTGGTGTGCAGTTAAAAATGTTGGTTTGCAACCACATAGTTTCAGGTTCAGACCCACTGTTAGACACTTTGGGCAAGTGTCTTCTACAATAGCCCCAGGCTGACCAAAGCCTTGTGAGTGGATTTGGGAGTTGGAGACTGAAAGAAGCCCATGCATGTGCATGTATTTGTGTGCTTGTGTCTCCTTATCTTGACAACAGGGGATAGTTGTAAATAAGCATCACCATCATACAAGCAGAGCCCCTCATTTCCAGTCTTCTGTCAAAACATGCCCACTCATGGGAAAATAAAATATTACCTTGCTTGGAAACAGGTGAGAGTTTGCAACAGGCAATGCATCTGGTTGAAGAAAAACTGACCCATGCAAGCATAGAAAAATAAATATTAAATCAATGATATATGTATTCATTCAATCATTCTTCCATTGATTTTCACTGCTCACAATTTCTGAGAGTTCTGCGGGAGTAGAATCATCAGGCACCTCCTCCATACAGAGTTCTCCGAATCAACCATCTTCAGACATTCCCGCTGGATTCCCAAGTGTGACCAACTAAGACTGTGGATATTATCCAACCAATTCACTTGTTTTCCTTGTAGGTCTCCTAACAGTTGGCTCAGCATGAAGTGCATATATTTTGTGATCCCTTCTTTTGGCATTCTAATCACATATATAAAATGTTGTTTTTGTTTTTTAGGTGCTGGAAGAAATGCAGCGAGAAATGGTTATTTATGAAGAAAACACTGGTAAGGTACCAGCTGAGAAGCAACAAAAGGAGACATTTTCAGGCTACACAATGTCTCTTTGTCAGACAGTTATTAAGTTGTGTCGATACCTGAGAGAAGTAAGTGATTCTATTATCAGTATCTAAATCGTGTGTGTGTGTGTGTATTCTTTTATTCTTTTACTTGTTTCAGTCAGACTGTAGCCATACTGGGGCACCGCCTTGAAGAATTTTAGTTGTATGAATCAGCCCCAGTACTTTTATTTCTTTAAGCCTGGTATTTATTCTATCAGTCTCTTTGCCAAACTGTTGAGTTACAGGGATGTAAACACACCAACATCGGTTGTCAGGCATTGGTGGGGGACAAACACAGATGCACACACACACACACGTTCAATGGGCTTCTTTCAGTTTCTGTCTACCAAACCCACTCACAAGGCTTTGGTCGGCATGAGGC
>NC_068987.1:64753706-64786206 GCF_001194135.2 Octopus bimaculoides | reverse complement strand
GTTAACAGTATTTCCTCAAGTCTTTTTACATTCTGAGTTCAAATCCTCACAGGGTTGATTGAGTATTAGTCACATACTGGGATTAGTTTAATCAATCATTTTCACTGCTAATGTTACAAATCTATTTTATAGCTACCATTCTATGTTAGCATAGGAAAGGCCAGAAATTTTCATATTTGAACATTTGCATTTAAATTATTTGAGAAAGGATTGTTGCTTATAGTTGTTGTTCCTCTGAGATCAACTTTGATCAATGAGACCTATGATCAAAGAAGTTCTAATTGTGACATCACTTCATCTTTTTTGAAGATTAATGAATCTAGGTATACTTCACTCAATGTATACTTTTTATTTTTGCTTTGCTATTTTTGAGATGGTAGGTGTAATTTAAGGGAAATGTGGCTGCTGTTTTCAGCACTTTTCTTGTTCGTTTTCACCTCTCTTTGATCTCTGTTGTCTCATGAGTGAGCATTGTTGGTGATGGAGGAGTGAATAGCTTCAGTCCATTCTACATGAGCAGGCTAATGATTAGATGGTATAATATTTGGTGAAATATTTGAAGTTAACTCACAAATCTCACACTATAAATACATTGCAAATCTACTACATAGGCCATCATACAGTATTTTGTTGTGTGAGATCCATTTTAGCAATTTAGAAGTTTTGTGCTGGTTCAGGTCACCTTGTAAATAATCATTGCCTGGTTTTGTACTATGTTGTACTCATTGTCGTGCAGCTTTTGAATTTTGCAGGGGATAATGTAGCAAGAGTTAATCCTCTGGTTCAGTATACTGGAATATGTCATCCTTCTTTTCTAATTTTCTATTTGTTTCTGTAAGATTCGATGTGATTTTCTGCACATATTGCATCCAATTTTGCTTCTTGCATATGTTTTATATGTCTGTCTGTCCATAGGTTTGTTGGTGGTAGAAATTTGTATCCAAAATGAACAAGGTGAAATAATGTGCCATATAGCTTAGTTTCCTTAGAATAGATTATGTATTAACATCTTGTGTTAGAAAACTCACATTGAGCCTTACTCATTATCATTATTTCTCTATATATATACATCATTATATGCAATATCATAAATGCTATGGATGCTGAAGCATTAAATAAGGCAAATAGAACAAAACTATAATGAAGTGCCTGTTTATCATAAAGTATCATTCTTCTAATTCAGGCCTATTTGGATCAGCAACAGAAGAAGAGAATACAAATGGTTGGCATGATTCTTCTGCAGTTTATGAATCGCATCAAGGAAATACTCTGAGCAGTTTTAAAGCAGCTTTCCAGCTTTCTCCTCCTGTGCAAAAAACACATGTGTCTTCAAATTCTAAAGGTCTGGAGAATTTTTAATACAGTTTATGAATTCTAATAATTTACCATTTTGCAGGCAGTTTCAGATAAACAGTTTTCTACAGTTGCATTATTATATTCTTTTAAATGCTCTTTTATACTATAGGATTTTAAATTCAGCAGTGGATCTAAAAATTCATTGTTGATTTGAAACAGTGTCAGTAAGTTCTGCTGGAGCTAAGCTTATAGCACTAGGGTAGAATAGAGTAAAGTGCTTTCTTGGAAAATACATACAATAACTGTAACACTACTGTAGCTGTCAGTGATAGCAGCAACTCTCCATCATCCTAACCAAATAGATCTTTGGGAAATACATTGACGATTATATACTTGCATGCTAACAATCTACATTCAGCATTCTAGAGATACTAAGCCACTGCTGAGTTGAAGAGACCCCAATGGGAACTCCAACATGCAATAATTTATTGTATGAAATGCACTGTGTCAGTCTTGGCATAATTCTTCTGTCTCTTTCTTGTAGCTCCTGGTGGTGGCTACTGCAGAGATGTTTAAGGTGGACTTAGAGCATAACATTTGTTGTAGTGTTTTAACCAATAACTTAGACCATGGTTCTCCAATAATTTTGTAACTGAAAAACAAGGATGAAAGATATGGTTTAAAAACCATTTCATCAAAGAGAGGTAGAAGCAGATTTTGAGGTCTTTTTTTATATATCAATTAGTCAAAGAAGAGGAAGACTCTTGACTTTTGCATGACTTCCTAGATCAGAGAGATTGATATGGTTGATACATAGCCTGAACATCTTTAGGAAATATATGGACAAGGAGGGGTCTGGTCTGAATGCTTGTAACAGAATGAACTTTGCTAAATGCATCCAAGGACCTGATAGTTGAATTAAACTGAGCAACATATTAGGACAACCACCTAATATATACTTAATACATAAACCCTTGCAATTGTTGTTTAACTTCAAATCAACTCTGATCAAGAAAACCCATGGATAAAGATATTCTAATCATGACCATCTTGTCCTTCAGATATTTAGTTGAAAATTTGCGGATGCAATTAATAGTAAATTTACTTTTGCAACATTTAAGAGCTAGCCTTTGATCTTCACTTATTGGTTACTTTCATAAGGGGTCTGTTTCCTTTAAGCTGAGAAATGAGTGTAATCTTTTACTAACTAGGTAAGTTTAGGTTACAAGACTTGATCTAAGCTTTAACACAAAAGGTATTGAGTAATCAGTAAAATTTTGTTTCATGTTATTCTTACAGATCCGCTAGAATTTTTAGATGAAGCTGAGCTCTCAGCATCGCAGTCCATTTTTGACTTGACACAACAACCTGCATTGAACACTTCAATTATATCAGATAAGCATGTTACTGAAACTATTTTACCAGGACAAATTCCAGAAGTGTACCCCTTTCAGAATGACACAACTGTTAATTCTTTTAAATCAATAAACTCGGCAAATGTACCAGTTTCTCAGTCAGTATTGCCTGAAACTCACAAAGACATACCTGCTCGAGACAACTGCCTTTCACCAGAAATAGAAAGTAAATCTTTCCTTGCCAGCCAAATTGAAGAATTAAACAAGCAACATGAAGAAGCAGAAAGACTTTTACAGAAATTTCTTCAGAGTGGAAAAGAACAGGAAGAAATGTTGAAACTTGGAGGAGAGTTTGAAAGACAATCTCAGACTGAGTTCCAGAGAGCACAAGGAACTGATGATGTTCTAACATTGCCTACATCTAACCAAATCTCAGATGAGGAGCACCCTCAAACTCTAGAACAACAAAGAAGTAACTCGCCACATATATTTAATGGTGTATGTATATAGAGTTAGTTTATTGTATTCCTGTTTTTACTTTAATTCCTCATGTTATATTTTTACTGCTTTATTGGAATTGTTAAATATCATTCTCCCTCTTATCCAAGTGCTTATCCTTATTGCATATAACTTGTGATATAAATATTATATAAAACTTGAAGCACAGTCTTGCACTAGATACTTCCTTGTGCAATGCACATGCCATGAGAATAAGGTTACAATAAACTTCTTTGTGAATTAGAGCTTGTACTCTAGCCTTAGTTCTAACTAATTGTAACTCCTACTGTGACTCCTAACCATTTTAATACTAACCATAAACCTAAGTCTAATCCTACCACACAGGGATCATAGTTTACTTGCAAGAGGTTCCATTTGTCAAATCTATAATTATCCCAAGACATTTCTGCAAGTAAGATAGTGATTTCCAAAAAAGGGTCCAGAGCTCCATTCTACCGTCAAAGAGAACATAAAAAATATGAAATTCTTGTCTCTTCTTTGAGACCATTGTGACTTCAGGGAAGTGAAATTGGGTAGGAGGATTGGGAAAATATTTAACATGGTATTCTGGGAGTATGGCAGATTTAACAAGCTGCTCAGTTTAACAAGACCTTCACTACAAAGTCCTTGAGTGTCTTAAGAAGTGTTCATTCTGTTGCAAACATTCAAGGCAGATCCCTGTTCCCTTCATATCCACATTTCATTTCCTGCAAATGTTCAAGCTGTTCATCATTTGAACAGTCTGAGATGACTTACAAAAGTCATGGGCACTGCCCCTTCCTTTTTAACTTAGTTAAAAAAAAAAAGGAGATAATGCAGAGAGGAGGGATCATCAAGCATTAATGGGTTTGAACAAGAATGGGAAATAGTCAGAAAAGCAGGAACAAGTGTGTGTGTGTGTGTGGTAGAAAACACAACATGCTGTTGGATTAATAGCATGTGAGTGATTGCAGTATGTTGCTGATTAGCCTCTAATCAGCTCTGTAATGAAGATGTTCCAGTTGTAACATACCCATTCTTTCATTCAAATATATTATTCAAATATATTACTAAATTTGTCCCATTTTGAAAACACTAGATTTAAATTGAAGGGTGCTTTGATTGTTACTTCTGACAAGGCAAATGACCATATACGTTGGTGAGTGATGGTATATCAGTCAAATATATAGCATTCATTTAGATATGAATCTCTGTGTGCATTGATAGATAATGCAATATGCAAATTAATTCTTTTTTTTTTTTTTTTTACTTTACAACAATACCAGTTTCAGAGACAGTTCTACTTGGCAAAAGAAAATCAAAGAATTTTAGGTTTTGGAAAAAATGCTAAAAATCTTATAACTCTGTTGGACATTCAGTTAGCATATTGATGTATTCTGTTTTGTTGTTTTTTTTAAACATTTATTTCTTTTTGAGTAATTAAATTAGGTTAGTTTGTAACTAATAAATCTTAACAACCAGTATACATGTGAACAGTACTGTAAAGTTTATGCTTGTGTCCTGCAAAGTATCAGAGTTACAGTATGTTCTGATCATGAAGAGAGAGTTTATCCTTAATATCTTGTAAAATTGTAAATACCAATTCTCATTCATATTTTACCTTCAACTATTTTTAACCCTTTAGCATTCAAGCCGGCCATATCCGGCCAAACTATTTTACCTGTTTTATGTCCAAACTGGCCAGATCTGGCCTCTCATACCTACCCTACAATGCCATTCTAAAAAATAAATAATCACATCATCAAAATCTCAAAGCTACAAGATAATGCATGATTAATTGAAAACATTGTAAATAAATAAGCATTACATTTGATAGAAAAATCTGAATGCTAAAGGGTTAAAGATTCCCATTCATATTTGAGGAAAAATATCAAAATAATATCATTTTTCTGTAGGTATCTCCAGCAATATCGCCTATCATTGTTGAGGAATGTCTTGATCAAGCTGTTTAATTATTTGGTAAGTGCACTTTAAAGTGTAATGTTCGCCTCACTTATTCTTTGGCTGTTTCACTCCCATCCTTATTGTTGTTGTTTAGTTCCAAGTCTTGATTAACCCTTTTGATACCAATCTGCCTGAGACCACCCTTAGTTATGTGAATCAAATTTCCTATTTTAAACTGATCAAAAATTAAAACCTTCTCAGAATTAGTTTCAAATTTTGGCACAAGGCCAGAAATTACTTATTTTACCAACCCCAAAAGGATGAAAGGCAAAGTTGACTGCGATTGCATTTGAACTCAGAACATAAAAACAGACAAAATGCCAGTAAGCATTTTGCCCTACATGCTAATAATTCTGCCAACTTGCTGCTTTATCTTCTATCAAAATTAGATGCTAATTTATGTTCTTCATGTCAAATTTATTTTGATAAAGTTTTCATTATTTTAAAAATTAATTGAAACAAATCTAATATATTTCAACAAAATTATGGTAACAAAAGGGTTCGTGTTTGAGGCAATAAGGTCTGATTTAAAAAAAGAAAAAAATAATAATGAACATAGTAACATTATTAATTGTAGGTTTCTGACCAGTCAGTTACTTGCTCACTATATTTACAATGTCAAGAGTATCTGTGCAACCTGGGTGGTATAACTACCACATGGTATTTTGCACCCCGGTGTCACACAAACAGCACGTAAAAGCACCCATTACACTCTCGGAGTGGTTGGCATTAGGAAAGGCATCCAGCTGTAGATACCATGCCAAATCAGATGGGAACTTGGTGCAGCTCTCCTGCTTACCAGTTTTAGTCAAACCATCTAACCCATGACAGCATGGAAAGCAGACGCTAAATGATGATGATGACATATATATATATTGTCATCATCATCATCATCATCATCATTTAACACCCATCTGCTTTGCTGATATGGGTTGGATAGTTTGGCAGAATCTGAGAGGAGTGTTTTCTGCTCTTCTGTCTACTTTGTTATGGTTTCAATGGCTAGATGTCCTTCCTAACACCAACCAATTTACTGAGTTTAGTTGGGGGCCTTTCTCTTGGTACTAACACTAGTGAGGTCACCATGTTGCACGCAATACTAAAATCCCCTTGACTGAGTGGGACTCTAGTAGAGAGAAAGAACAAGAAAAGCGGCTTTATGTTAAGTGTCAAGAGGTTAAATATATATATATATATATATATATAGTAAAGGCACATGACTTAGTGGTTAGAGTGTCAGGCTCACAATCATGAAGTAGTGAGTCTAATTCTCAGACCCGGCTTTGTGTTGTGTTCTTGAGCAAGACACTTCATTTCACATTACTCCAATTCACTCAGCTGTAGAAATGAGCTGCAACGTCACTGGTGCCAAGCTGTATCAGCCTTTGCTCTTCCCTTAGATAACATCGGCAGCATAGAGAAGGGTATGCATGGGTGACTACAAGTCTTCCATAAACAACCTTTCCTAGAATTGTGCCTTGGTGAGAAACTTTCTAGGTGCAGTCCCATGGTCATTTGTGACAAAAGGGGGGTCTTTACTTTATATATATATATATATATATATATATATATATAGATATATATATACATAACTTTTTTATCATCATCAAAATCTAGAGTTCTAATTATATTTTATATTTTCAGATGAGCTATGTGAGCCAAAGATTCCCTCGTATCCGTCCAATCAACCAAGAAGAAATGCAAACATCATATCACACCTCAACTACCAGTTCTTCATTCCTTATCTATTTGTATTATATTATTTATAACCTTTGTTTTTTTTTTTTTTCATCATAAAATTATTATTTTAAGATTGAGTGGTGGTGGCAAAAACTGAATGCTGACCAACTTACAGTTTTGCTCTTTTATGTTCAGTTCAAACTCCACCAGAATTTACCTAAGTTTCTCATTTCACTAGATTCAGTAAAATGAATACCAATCTTGTAGAGGAAATGATCATTTCTAAAAGATGGAAGTTATCCACAGGGGCTCACCATTGGCTTGAATTTTAGATTTGTTGAAAATGATGTAGAGGACGGCATTGCACCGAATGTGCTTTCTTACCTACATTTTACGCTTCATCATTACAAGTTCAAATCTGACTCCAATCATATTATTTTTTATATTTCTTTTATCTATTTTTTTAAAAAACTTGTTTCATTCAATGAACTGCAACCATATTGGGGGTTGAAGGGTTTCAATCAAATGAATTGACCCAAGTACATATTTTTTTTTAAGGCCTGGTACTATTCTATCAGTCTCTTTTGCCAAACCACTAAGTACACATTGATGTAAACACACTAACACCAGTTATCAAGCGGTGGCGGGGAATAAATGCAAACACACACACACACACACACACACACACACGATATGTGTGACAGGCTTGTTTCAGTTTCTATCTACCTTATCCATTTGAGTCTTTGGTTGGCCCAGGGCTATCGTAGAAGACATTCACCCAAGGTGCTATGCAGTGAGACTGAATCCAAAACCATGTGTTTGGAAAGCAACTTCTCACCACATGGTCATGCCTGTGCTTTTATATATATTTTTTATTTCTGTATAAAAGGAGATCCAGGAGAGTTGATAAAATTAGAATGATAAGCTTTCCTTGAATTTTGATGATAAGCATTCACTTGTTCAATCCGTAGGTTGAGCATTGAAGTATTGTGTAAGTGATTGAGTATTCCATAGACATTTTTACCCTTCAGTGTAAATCTCAGTCTGAATCAGCATAATGCAGTATGTGACAAGAACGGACTTTTGCTTTGAAGTACAATCCCTTTGGCAAGCTTCCAATACAATTTCTGTCTGCCTGGTTTCATTCACAAAGCTTGGGGTTCACCTGACTTATTGTAAAAGACACTTGCCCAACCCAGGACCTGAATGTTGCAAAATGAACTTCTGAATTATCCCTGTACCCAGTCAACAAAACAAAAACCAAGGCTATAATGAAGTTTGCTTGTTCCTCTTATATTTTACTTAGCCAAAAATGTATAAATGAATATAAAAAAGCAATAAAAATCCTACCAGTTTCTTAAAAATAGAGCTTTTTGAAAATAAAGTTAAAAAAATTAATTCAGTTTCCTTTATTTAATTTCACCCTCTCATTTTTTAAGTATGAGTGCAATGTTTGAGTGATGTTTAAGTACAAGTTTGTGTTGCATTGTTTTTAGTTAATATTTTTGGCCAAGAAACTTCCTTCTTCTCATCTTTGTCATTTTTTTTTTTAATTAAAGGAAAGTAAAGTTAACCTTAGTAGACACTCATGATAATTAGGTTGGTTGGTTGGTTGTTTAACTACTAAGGGTATCTCCCATCATACAATGGGCAGATATTATTAGACAGCAAGCTGTGTTTTAACAGGGATTTGACTCCTAATTCTTGCATGTCAGTTATTTCCCAGAGTTTCCTTAGGCAACCTATATACAATGTATATAGTCCACAGATGAGATCCAGAGATTCTCCATATAGATGATATTTAGTGGTGCTCAAAAGATTCAAACTTAGTCTCCAACATGTTTACAGAGGATCAATTCCGAAAGGTAAAGAAAGGCTATGAGAGGAATCAAGTTGAGTGGGTGTAGGAGGCAATTATGCAGATAAACAAATTAGATACATTAAATATATTAAATAGGCAATTATGTGGATAATTGCCATATATACAATGGCTTCCCTACTAATGAACATTTGAACATAACAAATCTTATAGGAACCTATTTCGTCTGTTAGTTCAATACTACTCTTCGCAATATTGAATACTGTACACAACATTGTGAAAAAAACCATAATGTAGGTATATCTCAATAACAATTAGTAGAATATTTTATTCACCTTAAATAGTATTTTAATCTATTACGTGTTATGTTCAGCTATATTCATTCCTCCTCTACCACCACCCTTTTAATTCTGTCTCTCTCCCATCACAATCTCTGGGTAACAAGGGTTACATTGGATCTATGTATAATCAATATACCATACCATCATTCTTCACTTCTGGCCATCATTCCCTCTGTCGTAGGTCTCTCATTATTAGCATCTGTCACTCTCTCTTACCAGCAAACATGAAACTGCTATCATTCCCTCCTTTAGCACTCTCTCAAATAATTATTTATCTTATCTCCCTAGCAACCATGAATATGACAACAATTAAAAGCATATCTAAACCTTTATTTATTTTACTGATTCCCTAGCAACTAAAAGTGTGGCATTGATATAGGTTGCTGAATGATGATATAAGCATGTCTTAGCATTTATTTGTTTTGCCTGTCTCCTTGATTCGCAGAAATGTGATGCATCATCATCATCATCATCATCATTTAACATCCATTGTCCATGCTGGCATGGGTTGGACGGTTTGGTAGGAACTGGCAAGGCCAGGCATTGCACCAGGTTCTATAGTCTGTTTTGGCTTAGTTTCTACCCCTGGATTCCATTCCTAATGCCAACCACTTTACAGAATGCACTGGGTGCTTTTTATGTGGCACCAGCGCCCTTCATAGACAAGTATAAGGTGGTTTAGGATATCAACTCTGTTCTATTGTGGTAAGCAGGTCATCTTGAGTATAACAATGTGCCATATATCTTGACCCTTTGTCATCTTCTAAGTGTCAGCATTTTGAGATTGGCCTTCACTACTTCATCCCATGTCTCGCTCTTCCACGATTTCCATCCACTTTAAGTGATTAGCACTTCTTTATGCAACTGCCCTCATCTATATGCTTCACACGACCAAACCAGTGCAGTCTTCTCTTTTGCACACTGCATCTTATGCCAAACATGTACACTGACATTGTACATCCAGCAGAGCTTACTATCTTTGTTCCTCTCTAGTCTTTGCAAGCCCTTTGCATTCAGGGACCATATCTTACTGCCATGTAGCATTGACGATGTTTTAACATTTGTTTTGCTTGTTTCTTTTACAACCAAAAATATTAGACTCAAATTGGAAATTTGTAGATCTAAGTTCAAACCACCTGCATAACATGAATTTATATTATTAACTGCAAAATCATTGGTAAATTATGAGATAGCTTCTTCCAAATATCATTTGCTATCATAGTCATAATCTCATGCCAAGAAATATCAATGTTGTAGATGTTATAATTCTTCCAGAATTCCACTCTTTTTGTCTAAGGCCTTAAAACTAGCTGTGGTACTTTGATCAATGGATTGGAAAGCAGGTATATCACCAAGATGTTGATGTGGTAATTGACTAAGAATGATGGGTAACCTAGGGCATTCTCTTGACCAAGCAAGACTTTGAAGGGCAGGTTTTTTTTGCAGCAGTCACCTACCACTTCAGAAAAGTGAAAAACCCAATCTTCAAAACAGTGGTAGATGGCTACACAACAGGAAGTAAATCTTTGAAAACAGCTCAAGAACCACAAGACTTTCTGAATGATGGAGTAATAAAGGTTTAACCCATTAGTATTTGGATTACTCTGTCAAATGTAAAGTTTATTTATTCATATTGTTTTGAATTAATCATACATTATCTCCTAGCTTGAAGATTTTGATGATCTGATTGTATATTTTTAGAATGGCATTGTAGTGTAGGTGTGAGAGCTTGGATCTGGCTAAAACAAGTAGAATATTTTGGCTGGATATAGCCAGTTAAAAAGCTATAGGGTTTGTACCAATAAGAATATATTGGGTCATCCTATAAATAATGTGGTTTTTTTCAACTGCATGAACTAAAAGTCGGAGGAGAACAGGATAAACTACCTGCATCAACTTGCTATAAAAGCAGGTAGTAATTTTACCTTGTCCTTAGTTTTAGTGCAAGTTTTGAAGAGTGCAGTTCCATTTTAACAGTTATTTTTTTAAAGCTATAATGGAAATGACAAATGGGCATATTTTGCTTTATGAGTTCAATAAAGACAGCAATGCAATGAAAAGTGCAAGGAATATTAATGCAGTATATGAGGATTGGACAATAAGCATAAGCCGATGTCAGTGGTGGTTCCAGAAATTCCGAGCCGGAAACTACAGCTTAGAAGACAATCCTCCGTCCTGGAAGATCTGTAGAGCTCAACAATAACATCCTGCAAACCCTGGTGGAACAAAATCCCATCATAACTGTTGAGGAACTAGTAGAGAAGCTTAGATTTTGTCATTTAACCATTCATTGACACCTGCACTAGAAGAAAAATGACCATCTTTGCTTTCAAGACAAAAGGTGTTCTTCCATCAGGATAATGGTTAACCACATGCAGTAAGGATGACATTCCAAAGGATGGAGCTGTTTGAATGGGAAATGATGCCCCACCCACCATATTCATCAGACATTGCCCCATCTGATTATCATTTAGTCTGAAGTCATCAAAATCATTTGGACGGAAAAAATATGAATTCTGCAGACGAGGTCAGAACAGTACTGGAGGAGTTTTTTCATCATGGACAAGTGTATTTTCGAAAAGGGGCCTTACAAATCTACCAGATAGTTGGAAGAGCATTGTAGAAAATGGAGGAGAGTATACTTTAGATTAAAAAAGACCTTTGTTTATCTTAATTTTGAAAACTAAAAGAAGTATTAAAAAACAGCATTATTTATGGGATAACCCA
This sequence comes from Octopus bimaculoides, assembly GCF_001194135.2. Lineage (NCBI taxonomy): Eukaryota > Metazoa > Mollusca > Cephalopoda > Octopoda > Octopodidae > Octopus > Octopus bimaculoides. The sequence goes on along the minus strand of NC_068987.1, from coordinate 64,774,546 downwards.
ATAAGTTTTCTCTTTGTTGCCATAAACCCTAACATACAAATATTTTTTTAGATTTTATTAACATGGGACTGTGTTAGTTTATTTATATATATATATCTGTGGACAGTAAACATTGTTCTTACATGAAACAGTTAATGTATCAATGTTAGTATGTCTGTATTGTATGAACAGTGAATGTAGCGCTCAGAGAACAGTTAATATGTTAGTTTGTCTGTCTATATAATGTGGAGTATGTGAATGTAGCTCTCTTGTGGAACAGCTAAAGTGTTTAGTTTGTCTATATAGTGTAAATAGTGAATGTAGCTCACTTATAGAACAGTTGATATGTTAATTTTATCGCCTATAGAGTGTAGAATATGAATGTAGCTCTCACATGGAACAATAAATTAGTAATAAGGAAAAAATAAAACAGAACAATGAGTACAAAAACAAGGGTATGTGTGTATATTGTCTGGAGGGTATGTGTGTGTGTATGTATCATGAATGGGGATTGGTGGAGTCAATGAAATGGTAGATTATATGCAGTTTCTTAGGGGCATGTATGTGATTTTTAGGGTTCAGAAGACCGAGTAAATAGGTTATGGAGTTTGTGTGTGTGTGTAAGTGACTGAAGATGTGCAGAAAAACAAGTGAAATAAAGTGCAGAGTTGAAGTGGTAGTGGGAGCAGTTACAACTCCATTCAAAGGATCAGTGTCATCATTAGGGTAACAGTATGGGGGAGGGGACAAACCTTTTTGCCCCACTGAATCTGTTGTAGTTAAAAATACAAAGACAAACTAAGAAAGTTTGTATGGAAGTGGGGAGGGTTTTAAGTGATGTGGGAAAGAAGCATCTGTGTTTCTAAGGATGATGATATGTGTGAATATATGTATTTCTGTGTGTGGGGATATGCGTTTGTATGTAAGGAGTCATATAGGAGGGGAAGTGTCTGAAACACCTAGGATTATTTCAGTTTTTTTTTTCTTTTCATGTTTGCATATATAAATGTGTACGTGTGTGTGTATATATATATATATATATATACATATATATATATATATATATATATATATATATATATATATATATATATATATATATGTATATATATATATGTATGTATATATATATATGTATGTATATATATAAATGTATGTATGTATATATACATATGTATGTATGATTGTATATATGTATGTATATATGCATATATATATATGTATATATACATACATATATATATGTGTATATATATATATATATATATATATATACATATATATATACACACACATATGTATGTATATATATTTGCATATACATATATTTACATATACATATATATGTATATTTACATATATATAAGTATATATATATATATATATATATATATATATATATATATATATATATATATATATATATATGTATACATATGTATATTTATACATATATGTGTATACATATTTATATATGTATGTATGTGTATATATATATGTGTGTGTGTGTGTATATATTCATACATATATGTACATCTATATATGCATGTAAATATACATATACATGTATGTAAGTATACATATGTATTTATGCATGTATATATATATATACATATATATATATATATGTATGTATCATATAAAGTTATAAACAGCCACATCTACACACATGTATGTATGTAATTGTCTGAGAGTGATGCTGGAAGAACAGCAAGCTTATAGCTTTCTTTGCTTTCATTACTTTATCTTTTTTTAATGAGTTTTCTTGTTCTTGGCACTGTCGTCGTCGTTATCATTGTTGTTGTTGCTTATACAGCAAAAATTAAAAAATGAATATCTCTAAAACAATACAAAATCCCTCTTAGCTTTATCTCATATTTTTTTCTCTTGTTCCCATCCTTACATCATGATAATCCAGATATGCATTAAATAAATAAATAAATAAAAAAAAAACATCAACAACAACAGTAACAATATGAATTCTTTCTACAATAGGCACAAAACCAGCAGTTTTAGAGGAGAGGGCCTTCGTTGATTACAGTAAACCCAGTACTTAACTGGTACTTATTTTATTAACCCTGAAAGAATGAAAGGCAAAGTTGACCACAGCAGGATTTGAACTTGGAATGTAAAGAACCCAAAGAAATCCTTATATTCTGTCATTAATACTATAAGCTATGCTAGAGTGAATATATGATCCATCATCCTGTAGTTTTTACTGAAACTTGCATGCTCCTGGTCATCGAGGTGTTTTAATGATCTGGTGGCTATGACCTTTGTAAACAGCTTGTAGAGTTTAGACACCCATAGCTCAACATTTGGCCTCAGGATGAATTACATGGAAACAATTTATGCAGTCTGAAAATGTAACACAAGACCAAATAGAGGTGAGAAGTGACAAAATCAAGGAGGTAAGGGAGTTTGTCTAATTAAGGTACACAGTGAATACACACTGAGACATGGATGCTGAAATCTCAAAGCAAATAATAGTAGGATGGCAGGCATTTACCTCAATAAAGGATGTGCTCAAAGCAAAGCATGACAAAACCCTACATGCCAGACTCTTCAAAAGCACCATCCTACCTGCATTCTTATACACCAGCAAGATGTAAGGCACTGCAATGAGGGAAGAACATCAACTATGATACAAAGAACCATGGAAAGATCCATCGTAGGAATATCATTGCGAAAGCATACTCAAAATGAGGTAATTTGTGTGCAACATGATCACAGAATACCAAAAGCTCTAGTTTCTCATGTTGCAAGGTTCACAGAGAACAGGTGGACCCCAGACATTTGTCAAGTGGTACCCAAGTGATCAGAAAAGGCAATTCAGAAGACCTCCACAATAATAATTTTGTTAAATAATTTGGGCCAAGATAGAAAACAATGGCACAATCAAGTAAGAATTGGAATCGCATTGTGACCAGCAATGTATAACAAAATCCAATAGTCTGGTTGATACAGTGATATATATATACATATATGAAATGGTTAGCTCTTGGATTCTCAGCCAGGAATTGAAACTTTAAACTAAACATTTCTCTGTAAGTTGCTTTCCTTTTGTTTCCTCCGCATTGAAAATTTATGAGAGTCAACTATCATACTCCATTCAACTTAATAAGCCTTATTCATTTCCTCAACATCTTAGTTGAAATTTTGTTCACACCTATTTACTTTCTTTTTTCTCTCAACCTACTTTCAGCTTTTGAACAGGTATATAAACCCTCTGTAATTATTTTTAGGCAGTTCATTTTTGCTCTTAGATATCACAAGCCTATCTCTTTTGAGTACCACATTTGACACAAACATTTCCTCAGAAGTTGTGCAAACCTTGTTACTATCATTCCCTTACCACTGGAAAACAGATGACTACTACAGACTTTGTACACCATTGATAACAAGATGAATTGTGATAGATAGATAGATAAAATCTATAAGTTACTTTTTCTTCATGTCAATTCAATTTGGTGCACATCTCACTGTCCTACAAAGTTTTAACTAACCTGTTATGAATACTAATCACCACTGCTTCTGTTACATCTATTAGTAACGTAGCAAAAACAATACAACATATTGAAACATTAAAAATTCTGCTCATAAAACAATCTATGCCAAGAATACAATATTTTGTCTTTGTCTTTTTTTTCCAGCATTGCTTAAAGATTTTTACTTCTGATATAACATTTAACTATCTACAAATTAATTTGCTCTAAAATTATTTTATTTTTTTGCATATTATTTTAATTTGCTTCAGTTTTTAAAAATTTGCTCAGGAAAGTTTGATAAAACTTCAAGTATATTTTAATTTGCTTTAAGATTATTTTAATTTGTTCTTGAAAACATGTAGTACTAGGGATATGATAGAAATTCTGCTTTCTATTTCAAGCAGGCTGTACAACCACATAAAAGTTCCTTTCATTGGTTAGCATGGCATGATTTAATTTTTGTTGTACGCTTACTTATGGAGGTGATGCCTTTTAGAAAACTATGGAAATCATAATGCCCTCTTGTTTCATTTCCTGTAAATGAAGTCAATAGGACTCATCATACTAAATTGATGGCTACTGATTAGAAATGGGGATGGTGGTGATGATGATGATGATAGTCAACTATTTTATATCTAGGTGGTCATAAATTCATGTAGTCAATGACTATATAAAAGTCTAGACAATGGTTATACAAAAACATTTAATGAGGACATAATATAGAAAGATAACAGGGTAACACTGTTTGTAGGAGAAATTAAGAAAGTAAAGGAGGAGAATGAGATACTGTAACTGTATAAATTAAAGAAAGTTAAGAGAAGTTAAAACAAATTAAGAACAAGACAAGAGGCAGACATCTAACTAGCATACAGTTAACCTCATTGTTCAAAGTGATTGTGGTTTAATTACACTGTTTACTTACACAAGATTAAATGTATGTTAGTAAATGAACATATGCCAATGTAATGACAACTTACCCACATACATACTGTCTCAGTACTTTAGCTAATTAATCCATGTTACTAATGAGTGTACTAATATGCAAATGTGCAAAATCAGTGCACATTGTTCATTGCATTTCTTCACAAATAACTGAAAACCAATATCTGTGTGCATGCGTGTGTGCACATGTGTGTGTCTTTCTCTGTCTCTCTCTCTCTCTAAGTCAGATCAGTAAAAACTCCTAATGAGTTGGCAAATACAGGCGAAACTAGTTGTGTTGTTTCTCCTTGCTTCTGCAGAAACAGTCCAGTGGTTTAAATGACATATATATTTTTACTGTGCAACTATTTGCACACTGGGAACAAATGCATATTATTTGAACGTTTACATGTAAATTTGTTTACAAATTATCCATAGCATGCTTGTTGATGAATTCATTGCATGTTTATCAAATTCCTTATTAATATATTTTACACAGGGAGGAGAAGTATTTTCATAATATTTACAAGTTATTTATATCTCCTTCACCCTCCATGTAAAGATCTGACACAGACAAACACATACTTCTCTGTTTCTTCTTTTCTATTTCCGTCTTTTACACTTTCCTTTCTTCTATCCAATCTAACTTCAGAAGAAGAGCATAAGCTCGAAATATCAAACACATATCTTACTTTCTTACCTCTCTCTGAGCATCAAACTAACAATTTTTTCATGTTTTCCGTGTTGTTATTCTTACCATTAATTTGCACACACACACACACGAGATTATAAGAAGGGATGAAAAACAGAGGAACACAAAAGATGATTTTTCTTGTTTTTTCCTTTTTTTTTTTGAAATGATTGTATAAGACGAATGAGAAAGACAAGGTGTAGAAAAATAAAAGGTAAGTGGAAAAGAAAACAAAGAAATGAAGTTGGTGGGGAGAGGCAAAAGAAGAAACTAGAGAGAGAAAAGAAAAGGTAAAAGAAGAAAACGGAAATAAAAATAAAAACATTGAGAGAATCTAAAAATATAAAGAGGTACAGAAAATGTTAAAGGATGGGTTAGTGGGGAGGAGCGAAAGCAAGACAAGATAAGCGATGGCAGGATAAAGGTGAAAAAAAAAAAAAAAGGCAGCAAGTATGTAACCCTTCTACACCACCACTATCCATCATCAAATCCACTCGTGCCACTTCGTATAACTTTTATTTATCTTATTCCTTCACATGTCAATAGATAGAACGGAGTACATTTACTATCTGCTGCTACCACCACCACCACCACCACTGTAGTAGTAGTAGTAGTAGTAGTATCAGCAGCAGCAGCAGTAGTAGTAGTAGTAGTAGTAGTAGTAGAGGTGGTGGTGGTAGTGGTGGTGGTGGTGGTGGTCTTGGTGGTGGTGGTAGTGGTAGTAGTAGTAGTAGTAGTAGTAGATCCACAGACAGCACAAGCAAACCCCATGTAAGAAGACCACAGTGACATGGTATTATGTCATGAGTCAGAAATATTTTCTTAGACATTGTATCAGTACTTAGGATTCGAAACACGCACGCACACACATACATGCATGCTGCATACATACATATGTGTGTATTCACACGCATATACTTATGTATATATATACATACATGCAAACGTACATATATGTACATAATATACATTAATATGGTTGCATCACCACGCTTATATTTATACATACATGCATACACAAATACACATTCACACACACATACATATTTGTACATTATATATATATCTATATCTATATATAAGGGCATTACTATACAAAAATGCTTCACGCTAAGAGAGACTCTAAAGTCAAATGCCCTTATATAAATAAATATATTTATAGGGAATAAATGATGGATTTTTCCCTTATGAGGTTTTTTCACGCTAACTACTTGATAAATTCTTACAAAGACTTTATCTTATTATTGAATTATATATATATATATATATATATATTTAAGGTGGTGCTCTAGCATGGCCGCAGTCAAATGACTGAAAGAACTGAAAAAAAAAATATTTCTACATCACCAACTTATGTTTACATACATACATGCATACATACATACACGTGCACGCGCTCGCACACACGTACACATACATACATATATACATACATATCTCTACACGTGTGGATCACTTGCTCTATTTAGATTTTGCTTGTGTTTCATTGTTTTCTGTTTTTTGTTCGTACCAATCGAAATTGAGGGGTGAGGGAGACAGAGTCAGAGTGAGGGGGAGGGCAGAAAAGGAGATAGAGTAAAAGACGAAGGAGAAAGAGAAGTAGAGAGAGAAAGGGCGGGTAGAGGGAAGTATTATTACTCTCCGCCAAATACTGTAAAATTTGAATAATATCTTCATATCCACTGTTAACCGAATACGTAGTTATACAAGATAAGTCAACTCGAGCGAGAAGGCTTCTCAGTGGTCGCACTGTTTGCTAGAAATAGCAACCCACTCATGATATTGAGTTAGATATGAGCTGGTTCAATCCTGGCTGAAACCTATGTAAAATTCACACGAGTCAATGCAGGAGCCACTAAGCGGTCGCTTAACCTATAACTAGTCGAATCTCATTGAAATCCCACCCTACCAGTCTTTAGAAGAAAAAAACTTTAAAGCCTATAGGCGCAGGAGTGGCTGTGTGGTAAATAGCTTGCTTATCAACCACATGGTTCCGGGTTCATTCCCACTGCGTGGCATCTTGGGCAAGTGTCTTTTGCTATAGCTTCGGGCCGACCAAAGCCTTGAGTGGATTTGGTAGACGGAAACTGAAAGAAGCCCGTCGTATATATGTATATATATATGTTTGTGTGTCTATGTTTGTCCCCCCCCCTAGCATTGTTTGACAACCGATGCTGGTGTGTTTATGTCCCCGTCACTTAGAGGTTCAAAAGGAACCGATAGAATAAGTACTAGGCTTACAAAGAATAAGTCCCGGGATTGATTTGTTCGACTAAAGGCAGTGGTCTAGCATGGCCGCAGTCAAATTACTGAAACAAGTAAAAGAGCCTGATTGTTATAATTGGAAAATCAGTACTTTCCTATTATCAACAGCCATTTTTTTTTTAATTAAAGGATTAGTAAATAAACTGTTACACTCTTGGCAAACCGAAAAGATCCGAAAACGATGTCACCCAATGTGACTTCTATTTTTCTCCATAAAAGTAGAGTCGAGTGTGATTGGAGAAAGTTGCTATTTCTAGCAAACCGAGCGACCACATAGAAGCTCCTTCACTGGCTCCACTCTCTACCTCACCGCTAAAAAAAAGATTATAGCATTGTCCCTGAGTTACAAATCATTAAACACAGAAGTGGAAGTGCAGGTTAAGTTCCCCACCCACGTTCTTACGATCTAATCTAATTTGAATAACTTGCATAACTAACTTATTGAGGCAGGTGTTTCTTTAAAAAAATAGGCAGACGTCCTTGAAGTTGATCAGTCATCTACGGAGTTAGAGAGCGGGGAATCTCTCATAAATTGACTTACCCAACACGTGATTGTCGGTGATGTCCTAATGAACCATGAAAAGAACAACGGGCTAAAATCTGGAAACTTCAAGAATTCTGACGATCGTTTACATCAGTAAGAATATGGACAGTAAGAGAATTCAATAAGATCATTTGTTGAGAAGAATGTAGAGTTAAAAGTACAGAAAAGTACATGTGTGTGGGTAAAGTGATATCTGAGTATGTTAATGTATATTCCTTGTTAGAGGTAGAATTTCATTATGTACTTGATGACCTTTCTCCTTATGGACATGATTAAATAAACACTTTATCACACATAAACGGTATCAGTCGGCGCGGGGCTCTTTCTAGGTGTGTATGTGGAGTGAAGTTTAATATAAATTAGTGTTAGCATATTAGTATGTGGTAAAGAGGGCCAAAATCTTTGCTAACATCTATCGATGCATATTTAAGTGTTTAATTGTGAACTTATGTTAAACGATGTCGACGGAAACTATAGGCGGACCTTATTAAATTCCCTGCAACCACTTGAAGTTTTTCACATTTTCACCAAATTAAATTTTTTTTTTAAATGTAGTTCTAATGTTGTTTTGTATGTCGAAAATCTCGATTTTTTTTTTCTTCTAGTAAATTAATAATAAAAAGTTACAGGCATTTAAAGTTATGTAATTTGAGCCGATCATCACACAAAATCTTTACGTGGAATCTCAATCTGCTAGAAATAGCAACCAAATCTTCCACAAACTACTACACCATAATGTCCAAGAGAAACCCAGAAAGAAAGAAATACGGTGCTACAGCGCCGTTTATTTCCTTGCTTGAGGCAGGCTGAAATACTTTCCACTTGTTGAGTGTTAACATTTAAATTAAAGTCAGTCTCCACGAATATAATCTTTTATTGAACTCACAACTCTCGAAACAGTAGGAACAATAAGATCGATATTAAATGTATTTACTTAAACAAAGTTTGGTGGTGGTGAAAGCATTGATCAAAAGAGAATTGTCGTAATCAATTCTTTCTTCATCACAGTTAATTTGTAACCAGGAAGACTGGAATTAAGGCATTGATTAAATATGTAATTAACGAATAGTAAGTAAAATAGCAAATTATAGTACACTATTCTCTGACGGAAACGAGAGAAAGAAGTTAGTTATATTAAATCAAATTACCAGACAACCAGTTAGAAATCACTGAAATTTTTTCAAGCATTGCACAGGGGTCAATATAATCAAATTTCCCAAGGCCTGAAATTTAATGAGATTGACCCCAGTGCTTAACTGGTTATTATTTTATTGGCCCTGAAAGGATGAAGGGCGAAGTTGACCCTAGCAGCATTCAAACTAAGAACATGAACCCAGAAGAAATGCTACTCAGCATTTTATCCAGCATGGTAATGATTCTACCACCTTGCAACCTTAATAATAACAACTACAACAAGACCATCAATATTAATGTTTCCTTTATTTCTATATGATCAACATTAATACAAAACACTACAATACAAACAACAACAACAACAAAACCTTGAAGTGTACATAAATATGGCGTGAAGCATGAATGATAAATGATCTCCTGGCAATTAGAAGTAACGATACAACATAGAATAATTTCTTATACCCAGAGGATATGACTGTAGCAAATTTGAACTCATGACATGGGTTTGTAGTTCAACATTTCAGCCACTTAGCCACCTTGCCACCACACACACACAAAACGAAAGAAAGAGTACCTCAATACATATAGTGTTTATATCTATTAAGAAACAACTAATGATTGCCTCTGTTGCTTTTCAGATATTTCCTACATGTCCAATGTTGAGTTGACATTCTTTGAATGACTACACACGGTAGAAAGCTGGGTAGCAACAGAGTGAAAATCATTAGCTGTTTTCTAATAAATAACTGAATGTGTGTGTGTATATATATATATAGATTTATACATATAGCACCCAAATGTACCGTCTAACCCATGTTGGCAAGGGAGGCAGACTGACTCACCCCGTTACCATTACTTCTTTGTCTTCCTCTCTCCATCATTCTCATCCTCTCACAATAAATGCTCCTTCTATCCATCATGGGGACTCTCTGTTGCTTTTCAAGCAGCAAGGGAACCCCAAAAAGCACCCAACATACTTTAAGTGATTATCTAGGCTTGAGAGGGTTTATCAGTGTTGCTGATGACAAGGCAACATCTATAATGCTGGTGCCACTTGAAAAAAAAAAAACCCACTCAGTACACTATGTAAACTGGTTGATAATAGGAATGGCATCAAATTGTAGAAACCATGCCAAAGTGAGATATCAAAGCAAGGTGTGATTCTCCAACCTGTTGAAACCTGTCAAACTAACCTATGTCAGCATTGAAAACCCAATGTAAATTGATGATATTATATATATATATATATATAATATCATCAATTTACATATATATATATATATATATATATATATATATATATATATATATATATATATATATATATCTTCCCCTTGTCAGTAAATGTTTTTATATGTATGATAAATAATACATACATGGCAAGTGAAAGATAAAGGGTTCAATCACCAATCTCCCCATTAGCTTGTTGGTCTTTTTCAATCTAAAATTAGTATTTTACATAGGTGTGTCTATATATATATATTATAGGTGTGTATATATACATTCACGTATGTGTTTGTATTTATATGTATGATTAGGAAGACTTTTTTTAGTCTGTTTAATGGCCTTATTGAAAGGGTCGACAGGGTAAACATGAATGAAAGATCTGGGAAAATGGAGATGAGTGAAGGGGCAATGAACAAGTGTCAGAAATATAGGCAGAGATGAGATTACTGGTGCTCTAGGCTAGGGGAAATTTCATTGAAAAATGGTGGAGTTTGTTCTTTGTTTTCTCTATCTATGCAGTAGGAACATAATAATTAGTTTATAGTTGAAAATAGTAGAAATTTCAAGCTTTTTGATTGTTCCTGTGTAGCTTTCTTTAAGGGAGTCCTCTTTTCCATTTCAATAATTGTAGCATAATAGACCTATAATCAAAGACTTTCCAACCTTACTATATTTAGAACTATATTATTCAATGTCTGTTCATATTTTAAAATTGGTAAGATATACCGTGAGACAATTGGCTGCTATATCTAGCCAGTGTGTGTAAATTATTTTGTATTCAATCACTGTAAACTACCTCCTTTTGTTTGTATATAGATATATTGCCATTTTATGTCCTCCGACACTTCCTACTGGTGAAATTAATTGATATTTCAGTATTAAGTTAATTCACTTTATCTTATGAACGCTTCAAATTCAACTGGGGTCATCTTCGCTTTTACTCCCTCTAGGAGTTGTTGTCATTGTTATTATTATTATTGTTGTTATAAAGGCAGCAGAATCATTAGCATTCCAGGCAAAATGCTTAGCAGCATTTCGTCTGTCTTTATGTTCTGAGTTCAAATCCCACCAATGTTGACTTTGTCTTTCATCCTTTTGGGGTCGATGTAATCTAGTCATTCTCCCCCAGAATTGCTGGCCTTGAGCCAATATTTGAAATCATTATTATAATTATTATTATTAGTAGTAGTACCAGTAAACAGAGGAGTGCCAGACTAAATACTAGATAGTAAGAGCATCTGCACTTCCTCTTTTTGAGGAAGATTCACATGTTCCATTGGGCAGATGCTCTATTTTCTGTAAACACCTTGGTTGGCTGGTTACCTTCTCGAGTCATGCTGACTCATAAGGGCCGGTTTTCTGGTTTCCATGGAGCATAAATTCCTCATTTTTGCCAGCTAAGTGAACTGGAGCAATGTGAAATGAAGTGTTCTGCTCAATAACACAATGCGTTGCCCAGTCCAGGAATTGAAACCACAATCTTATATGATCATGAGTCCAACACCCTAACTAAACCACATGCCTCCTGTAGACATCTGCTGAGGGAAGATTGGGCATGGTGTAGTTGATGATATAGACATGTGCTGAGGCTGTGACATCCACAGTAATTCCCTGATAGTGAACAGGTATGGTCACTGTTTGTCAAATGTATTTTTTTACAGCTCCTCTCTTTGACACAGATGCAGAGCTGTGTCAAGCAATGGCTGAGAGAAGGTGCTTAGCATCTGGAATGTCACAAAGTACACACAGGCCTCTACCAGTTGGTGGCAGTTCTATGTTGGCATTCTACAGAGGATTAGTGGCACAAAAGCAATGAACTCTTGGGGGTGAGAGAGTCTGGATATCAATGAAAATGAACTGGCTGGAAATTTCAAAGGGTTTTCAGGCCTGGGCTCATTGATAATTACTAGAAATCCCTGGCCTTGCTTTGCTACCAGGGGTTATTACCAGTTTCAGATAAACTCTACAAGTCAAGAAGCACCATCAGCTAAACCTGTTTGAGATATGTGCAAAGCAATGAAACCTTCCTGTACATACTTGTCCAGTGCCTAGGCTTTGCTGCCTCGAAAACCTACTGTAATATGTGGGGGGGATCCACCAGCTGTGTCTGTTGTGAAGATCATCCCACCACCTTCCTTTGCTGGGAAAGACAGGCAAGCTTTATTTGTCAGGGGACTATGGTAAAAGAAGTTGTGTGGTGGATGAGGTTGAAAGACACACTTTCAACTTTATCGAGTTTCACTACAATGGGAAAATGAGGATAAAAAGGGGAAGTACTGCCTCCCAGTAAACTTGGTGAAAGGTGGATGTGAGTAGCAAGCACGGTCTGACTGAAAGGACCTGTCCTAAGCATGCACCTACTGATTGGAAGAGGCCAACGTGAGAAGGCAGTTGTCTTAATGGTCAAGGTAACTATGGTTTTATGACATTTCCATAAGTAACTCTTAGAAGTCTCTTCTTTTGGAGAATTATACCTTGTTTGAATTTTCTTGTTTCTGTTATTTTACTTTTTACATGCTTTTATGTAATCCCATACTGTAACATCCTGTAATGTCCCCAATGTTTTTATCAACCCTTATTAGTTAATAAAGAAAACATTATTTTAATTATTATTATTAGTAGGATGGGGGAGTGGTAGAATTCATAGTGCTGATACAACTTGTCTTTCATTCTTCAAAAACTCATTAATATAAATAAATACAAACCAATTACTAGAGTTCACTTAATTACACACCACTCCCTAAATTAATGCCTCTCTCTCTATGTAAAAAAAAAAAAAAAAATCACTATCATTATCATCATCGTCATTGTTGTTGTTGTTATTGTTATCATTACTATTATTATTATGATGATGATGATGATGAAGAAGGCAGCAAGCTGGCAGAATTGGATGAAATGCCAAGAAGCATTTCTTCCAGCTTTACACTCTTTGAAATGTTGTTGAGGCTGACCTTGACTTTCATCCTTTAAGGATCATCAAAATAAGTCAATGAAATAAGTACTATTTGAGCATTAGGGTTGACATAATCAACTACCCCTCTTACCCAAAATTTCAGGCCTTGTACCTGAATTAGAAAGAATTATTATAATTATAATTATTATTATTATCCAAAATGCTTTGCAGTATTTGGCCCATCTTTACATTCTGAGTTTGAATTCTGCCGAGATCAACTGCTTTTCATCCTTCTGGGGTTGATAAATTAAGTACCAGGGAAACACTGGGGTCGATGTAATCGACTATCCCACTCTCCCAAATTTCAGGCCTTGTGCCTTTAGTAGAAAGGATTATTATCATTAGTTAATATTATTATTATTATTATCATCATCAGCATTTATTGTAGTAGTTAAGGTAGAAGTAGAAATTGTAAATGTAGTAGTAGTAGAAGCAGCAGCAGTTGTAGTAGTATATTGTTATTCATTTCAAAAACATCTTTATTAAATGGTATTAAATAATTATCTTATAGGGAGCTGAAATGCTGATTATGAGATGAGGTGTCTGAGTGCAAGAATGAGCAAGTGTGTGTGTGTATATGAAATAAATAGGAGTGAAACACATGGCAGTCAAAATATTGATGATTTAGACGTGACATTTGTTATTGTTAAAACATTTGACATTTTGCAGTCTTCAATGTTTATAAAAAAAAAAGATTTTTTTTTTTGCTTTCATTTGTATTACGAATGATGAATTTTGATGACACACTGCAATCAAACAGTCACAAGCTGAATGAAAACAGAAACTGTAATGGAGTATAAATCAGATGAGGGGAAAAAATAAATAAAAGTGTTTTAAAAAAAAAAACCAACAAAAAACAGGAGGTAATTAAAAAAAAAAAAGAAAGGAAAAGAAATCCAAAGCAAAAGATTAAATAAACTTTAAAAATCATGACAGGGAAGAAATGAAAGAACTCAGACACAACATTTGACAGTAAAAATTATAAATATAATTTAAGAGTAAATATAGCTGAGGAAGTGAAAAACAGATTTTAAAAAATACAAAAACATAAAAAAAAAGAGAGGAAAGCTTATAATTTTATAAATGACATTAAATTAAACATTCAGACGTGTGCCAGAGTCTTAAATTCTGTATCATCTTTGTTTTGTGGATTTTTCCGGATAAACTTCTTTTGAAAATTCCAAAATTTTTTCATCACAGCCTTCTTATTACGTAGTCGGAAGCCATCAACAATGGGCTGCCGATTTCTTTTGATTTCATTGCTTTCAGTGGGGTCAGTGGAAGCCCCTGCAACTGTGAGTGCAGGGCTGTTGGCGAGAGAAGCAATTTGAGGAGATTGGTAAGATTTTCGACAAGCTCCCAATCCGGAGTCTTTTGAAATATGTGGAGTGTCTCTAGAAGAGCAGATAAATTCTCGTTCAAAGAAATGCTTGTTACTACTTTGCTCGAAATCTGACAAATCAGTATTTTCTTTATTATGTGATCTCGATCTTCGATGTTCTAACATTCCTCTGTGTCTGCGATTACTTGAAGAATTGTTGTTATTGGCTCTCTTATCGTGATTTTTTTTGGCCACTTGTCTGTGGACCTTTGGTTTGGCACCTTCTGGCTTCATTTGATTGTCTTTAGAGATGTTAGATATTGGACTGAAAGGAGACAGACCTTTGTGACAATGGGAAGACTTACCAGGAGAGAAATACACAGAACTAGTGTCTTGGAATGAATCAGCTGGCAAACTGTGATTGCTGTATGAAGATTTATCTTTGCAGAACTGGTTGGTTGAATATGCTGAATGAGGCACTTTTTTACTCTTAACTAAAATTTGGTTGTGATCTTGTTTAGAAACAGCAGTAGTAGTAGTAGTAGTGGTGGCAGCATTTTGCTGTATTGAAGATGTTGAAGAAGAACCTTGCAGAGCAGCATTCTGCATTTTGGAAGCAGAGGCTGAGAAAGATTGTGTAGGTAGTTTCAGAAAATTCTTTTTTTTATCAGTTACCAAATTTGTGTTCTTTGGTGACAGATCATTTAGGAAACTTTTGTTATTAGACAATGACAACTCATCATGTTGATTATTTTCCTCAAATGAAATTAATGAAGGAGAACCCATATCAATAGACAGGGGAGAGATAATTACTGGCCCTTTTCTCTCAAGTGATATGTCTTTCTGACTGTTTCGGGTTGATGACAGAATATTTGAGGCGTGTTGAAAAGAATTTGAGTCATTACTCTTATCACTGGCTTCAACATTTTCATTCTCAGCCTCTGCTTCAGAATCACTGCTACATGACTGACCAACACAATCAGGCCTTTCCCCAAGAGAAACAGACAGTGAAACTGAACTATCAGAGAGAACTATTTCATGTTTTGTATCTCCACTTGCATTGCAAAGCAGCTGCAACTGTGATTGTTCATTGGAAGTTTCAATTTGAACAAATGCTTTGTTGCCTTCCTCAAGGGACATATCAAGGCTGTCACTAGCAGAAATATGTTCTTCCACTGAAGACAAATTTAGGGAACTACTAGGTAAGGGCAACTCTTGGCAAGGTCCTGATGAAGAGTCTGAAATGTTAGGTAATGGTGAAGATGTAAACTGACCGGGATCAATTCTAGACTTGAACAACCCATAGCTGCTTGTACCTGATATTACTTCTGTATTCATGCTCTCTGGAGTGGACCAAGTCTGGCTGCTACTTGGATATGAAGTATCAGATAAAATAACACTTGTATGTGACTCCAAACATGGGTGTTCATTTTTGCTTTCTCTACCAGAATCAGTCAGTACCAAATCAGATTGGCCAAGACGACCAATTGTTTCATTTAAGAGATCAGCAGTTTCAGAAAATTGATTCTGGAAATTTCTGCTGGAATTATTCTTGGATTTTAAATTACTATTTACAATTCTTCTTTTGCGACTGCTTTTTGTGTTGCTATGGAACATTTTCTTCTTCCGTTCATGGTGAGCAGACACTGGAGTGTTTTGTTCCATGTAATTCTCCAACTGACACTTTTTGATGAGTTTTCTTTTGCGAGAGATAACTTGCTGTCGCTTTGGTGATCTCTCCCATACTTTCTTGGTGCGAGCAGTTTTCTCAATTCGACACTGTTTAATATAGTGTGAATGATATTCAAACTTTGTCAGCCCACGTGGTTTGTTATAATTTTGACCATAAGGGCAGTCTGAGGTATCCCCTGTGAAAGCAGGGTAACCATCAGTTAAACTTGATAAGGATGAAGTAGACAAAGGTTCAACATTACCTTCATCATTAGCCTCAGTTCTATGAATACTGCTAAGGTTAGCATATGTTGGTCTCTTTTCCAAACGAGGTGTTGTAACATTTAACTCAATGGGTTTACTCTGTTCGTCATTTGAACAGGTTTGACGCTTATCAGATATAAACTTTGTAAAAGAATCTTCCTTTGAATATTTTGTTGATTTTTTAGGCCATGAAGAAACAGATGACAATGATGATGATAATGATGAGGACATTGGTGGTGACAGTATTCCATGAGTTTTTAATGAGACAGGTTGATTTGTTGGAGACTGTACCATATTTAATGCTGAACTTTGTGATATAGGTGAACAGTACAATTTGTAATTTGTAGTCTGACTATGTAGTATAACCGGAGGCATTGGTGTTGACTCAGAAGGACAGAGTAAATTTTTGTTCCTTGTGTCAACAACTTCTGATTGTTCAAAACTCTGATCTTCATCATCGTCTGTGTCACTGGACATTTTTAATAGGGCTTCAATGACATGGTTCCCATAATCTAAGCCTACATTTGAAGATGTAATTGGAAGAGGCCCGCAATGAGAAAGTTTTTCCATGTTGGGCAAAATTGTTCTACAACCCATCCGACAGAGTGTTGTTTTTAATTTTTCTTTCACAGAATATATTACCATCTATCTTAATGTTATTCATCAAATCAGGATTGTCAACCAGTCAAGTGAGGGATCAAATGCAACCTGGAAATAAAAATAAAAAGGTAAATAAATAATAAATAAAATAATTATTGAGTAGTCACAAGAAGTCCTATCATCCCATTTTTTTTTGCTTTAATAAATCTGTGGCTTAACATCACCATCATCATCCTTTAATGTCCATTTTCCAGACTGGCAAGCCGAAGAACTGTACCAGATTCCAAGCTTGGTTTCTATGGCTGGAAGTGTTTCCTAACACCAACCACTTAACAGTGTGTGCTGGATGCTTTTTATGTGGCACCAGCATGGGAGCTATTACATGGCTCCTTGCTGGTGCTATGTAAAAAAAAAAAACATCTATGTAAGATAATAGATTTCTTATATATCCACAGAGCTCAATGTAACATAAAGTCTAACCTAGATTCATAACCTGAATTTGTGGTTTACCAACCAGAACCCTTGATACATTTGTCAGAGTTTTTGTTGCTATTTGGTTTTCTAGCTTTGTAACACAAAAGTTTATTGAAGCTTCTATTTATGATTCCTCTTTCTTATCTTTTGCTTGTTTCAGCCATTGGACTGTGGCCATGCTGGAACACTGTTTTGAAGGATTTAGTCGAACAAATTGATCCCAATACTTACTTTTTTTTTTCAGGTCTGATATTTATTCTGTTAGTCGCTTTTTGCTGAACTACTAGGTTACCAGTTGTCAAGTGGTGGATGGGGACAAATACAACACAAATACAAAAACACACACATAGATATATATGCATACACACACACATACACGACATGTTTCTTTCAGTTTCTATCTACCAAAGTCATTTACAAGGCTTTGGTTTACTGGGGTTATAGAAGACACTTGCTAAAAGTATCATGCAGTGGGAACGAACCCAGTGCCATGTGGTTGAAAAGTAAGCTTCTTATCACACAATCAATTGTCTTATGACAATTATATAAACAAGAATAAGTCATTTTGTCAGTTGGTGCCAAGCATTTGAGAGTGCACATTGACTAAGATAACACAGGTATTGTTACCACTGTCACAACAGTAACCATATCCACAATTTTATCTCAACCTCTTTGGTTTACCTCTAGTCAAGAGACTGCTCTGAGCAAAACACAGCTTGCTTAAAGTTGGTACACACACTCACACCCTAACTGACAGGTCAACCAAAATGTCTTCACATACATGAATACACACTGTAGATTTGTCTACCAGAAATAATTTATTTTGTTGTTCATACTGTTAACAATCTTTATGAATTTGCTGATAGAATATAATGATTGTTAGTGTACACTGCTGTAGTTTTTACCTGTTGTCATGCCACTTTCACCTGCCAAAGTAGGTTGAATACAATTAAATTGATTACACTTAAGCGTTTCAACATATGTACACAAAATATTGATTCCAAGGTATTAATTTCCTGTCTCAGAGCTGAATTCTTTTTCCAGTTTGTCTCTGAAACTTGGAACCTGCACAACTCTCAAAAGAAAAAGACTCCAAGAGATATCTTAATCATTTATTTCCTCCATTCAATGTCTTGTATGGCTCAACAAATTAGAGCTATTTACTCTTATTACACAGTTCATAAACCTATCAGTAAGGAGAGATCTACATTCAAAATATATCACTAAAGTAATGGGCCTTTTAAAAAAAATATCTTTATCATTCACCAATGAAAGCATTGATGCAAAAAAACAATGTAATAACTTAACTTCTGCTCACAACTGATAAAATTCCAATATCATTTAAATCACTGGTGTATATAGACAACACTGAAATATCTAATTATTTTATCCAAGTTCAAGCTCCCTTTTGCAAATTAAATATTTAATATCACAGATTTGTAACTCAACACTTTGAGGTCTTAATACCATTAAGCCCCCAAATCAAAGAAAAGTCTAGAGAAATTTGTTCAATAAAATACAGAATGTAAACACATGTTAAACAGGAAATTCTTTCTAAAGTGAAGCTAAACATTGTTTCCTGTGCAAAAGAGTGCTTAGTTACAGTTTTCAATCCTAAACAACGGCATTGCTTGAATTGTAGCTTTGAGGAGTTTACGATTTTGTGACAGTTGCAGATATTTGCAGTTTTGGATTTCAAGAGTTAAGAAAATAAAATACTTTTATATATCATAGCATCCTTGTTTGCAATATTGTTATTCTGAATGTCAACCAGACTTTGCTTATTTGCCAACCATCTTACAACAATGCACTGGGTGCCTTTTACTATGATGCCAGCATTAGTGAGGTTGCTTTGACCTAAAAGCCTATAAAGTTTACGTGAACTTATGGTGTCTCCAGTACCCTAAGGCAACTGCCCCCCTGATAAGATGAATAGCAGAGAAATAGAAAGTGAGAGAGAGAGAACCAGGCTGAGTGAGCGAAGGGAGTATGAAGGGTGAAACAAAGTACAAGGGTATAATGGAAAACACACACGAACACATTCCTGTGCATATGTGTGTATTGGTGAGAGAGAGAGAGAGAGAAAGAGAGAGAGAGAGAGAGTAAATGAAACAAGGGAGTAGTGACAGTGAAAGAGAATTACAGGCAAGAACATTATTTTGGATAAAAAATCTCTACATACACACAGAAAAAAAGTTTCTATTAAGAAAGATATAAAATGACATGGAAGGAAGAGGATAAATGTGTGTTGTGTGAGATAAAGGGTGAGAGTGAATGAGAGAGAGAGAGAGAGAGAGAGAGAGAGAGTGCATTACACTAACTCAAACTCAGTATATGCATCTTTATATCTTTCTATTTTGCCTTCAAAGAAACACTTCTACTCTCTTCTCTTTCAAAGCATAGCAGCCTAAATTCCTTCAAGTCACACTCTACAATCACAAAATAAGAAAGGGACACATTGGATAATGTAGTCTTAAATACAATATGTTTGGGGAATAGAAAAGAAAAGAAAAATGCTGGGATGATCCCAGCTGGAATGCCTTTGATCATAAAGTCTGCTAGATCATCATGGTTTGACCTGAGGCTAAACAACTAGAACACACTGCACTTTCCTCTATGTCGTGTGATGTGGAAGAGGATGAGCAAGACAGTGAGAATATGTTTCTTGTTATAGTTGTTGTCTTTGATTTAGAGCTATGTGTCTATTCTAGTTAATTGTTCTTTCCATACATTTCATCTTCTGCTTCACATCCTGTCTCTGTCTTCTCAACAAATCCAACATATCAATCGTCTGTCTATTACATTTTTTTTTTTTCTAACTAGCTGTGGTCATGCTGGATCGTTGTTGTCATGGTCGTCATGATTTGTCATCATTGTCATCATCATCATCATCAACAAAACCACCACCTGCCCTTCATTTTCATGTTCACTTTTCCACACTTGCTTAGGCCAGACAAAATTCATTGAGGCAAATTTTCTACCGCCTTCCTGTCACCAACCCTCACTTGTTTCCGAGTAAGGTAACATTCCCCCATGGCTGGATATTTTTTCACAGAAGAATTTAAACGAAAGAGACTGCTTGTACAAGGTAATGCCTGCTTACAACTATTAGGCGATGTCAAGACAAGGAGTACACACGCAATATATACATATTCTTTTATTTGTTTCAGCCATTTGACTGTGGCCATGCTGGAGCACCATCTTTAGTTGAACAAATCGACTTCAGGACTTATTCTTTGTAAGCCTAATACTTATTCTATCGGTCTCTTTTGCTGAACTGATATGGGGACATAAACACACCAACACAA
>NC_068987.1:64751260-64753476 GCF_001194135.2 Octopus bimaculoides | reverse complement strand
TATATATATATATATATATATATATATATATATATATATATATTAAATGTGATGGGCTTTTAAAGTTTCCATCTACTAAATTCATTCATAAGGGTTTGGTCAGCCTAAGAGTACACAGCAAAAAGCATTGTCCAAAGTGTCATGCAATGAAACTGAACCTGAAACCTTGTGATTGAG
Organism: Octopus bimaculoides; assembly: GCF_001194135.2. Classification (NCBI taxonomy): domain Eukaryota; kingdom Metazoa; phylum Mollusca; class Cephalopoda; order Octopoda; family Octopodidae; genus Octopus; species Octopus bimaculoides. The sequence continues at coordinate 64,753,299 of NC_068987.1, read as the reverse complement.
AAACAAATGTTTAATCAAAAAATAAATAAAGTAGAAAATTGCAATTCTACTGAAGCTGAATACCAGTATATTACCAGGTGACTGTATAACCGATTATAGCATATTACAGAGTAGCTCTTCGAAATTAAGACATAGAAGTGAGGTGGCATGAAATACAAGTGTGAGATTAAAAGGTGCTGGGCTACTGACCATATTCATTAGAATCACTAACTATATTAATTATTTGAGAACCAATACAGCACAAATTATGGAGAAATAAATGTATGAAGTAATTTCTATATGTATTTAATCTTGCTATGAAATAAAGGCCTCATGTGAACCTTTTTGGCAGTTTGGATGAAAACTGAACTGACTGCTCTCTGTTAATTACTGACCTTCCATTCTCAAGATGTCCAGTGTAAGAAATGAGAGACTATTAAAATATTAACATATTTCTGTGAAGGGATAAGTCATTTAAATAATGGTACAAGGTTGATTGCTTGACAACAATTACTAGGATTTTGTCTTTCATCCTTTCATGATTGATAAAGTAAGTACCAGTTGAGCATTGGGGTTGATGTAATTGACTTATCCTTTCCCTTGAAATTACTAGTTTTGTGCCAAAATTTGAAATCAATAATTACTATGATATTGTTAGTGTACAGTTATGAATAAATATATGTAAATTGGTTGGCACTGATGAAAGGCATCCAACAGTAGAAACCACACCAAAGCAGACACTGGATCACGATTCAGTCCTTGGACCTTATGGATCCTTGTCAAACCATCCATCTCATGCCAGCATGGAACATGGATATTAAATGATGACGATGGTGACAATGATATATATATACATATTTATATCTGGATTCATCAAATAAATTAACCAGTACACTCTGTTGGCATCAAGAAGGGCATCCAAACAAAAAAACATGTCAAAGCAGATAATGAAACATGATGCAATGCTCTGACCCATTGGATTTGTCAAACCATCAAACCCATGTCAGCAAGGAAGGATATTAAAAGATGATGATGATGATTATAAGCTAATATCCACACATATTTACTGGGCAATTTTTTTCACATCTAGGGAGAATTAAAATTACAAGCTTCATTGTTAATTACAAATTCAAGGGCCTAATTTCACAGCCTCAATGCAGTCATTCAATCTGATAGAAATAGCAGTTAAGTCTCATTTACACTACACTCTACCAACAATGGAGGTATATATTGAACAATGTAGTCCTTGATGCTCCTAACAGAAACAGATGGTCATGGATGGAATGCCTTTGATTGTGAGGTCTGCTTGATCAGGACAGAACCAGGGCTAAACAGCCACAACATGAATGTTTGTATTATAACAACATATAACCCCCAAACATGAGAGATGTGATTTATTGCTAACCCTATAATAGGTTTTGTATGTTACCTTTCATTTTGCATTAGTACAACAGATATTTCCAAAATCAATAATCTTGTTTAATTTTTAACCTGTCCCAAGTATTCTGTTTTATGTTAAAATCAACCAGATCTAATCTCTCACAGGCACCCTATAATGTCATTCTAAAAATATACAAACACACTGTTGAAATCTTGAAGCTACAATGTGTGATTAATACAAAACAATATGCATAAATTCACGTAGGTGCAGGCATGGCTGTGTAGTAAGAAGCTTGCTTCTCAATCACATGGTTCCGAGTTCAGTCTCACTGCATGGCACTTTGGGCAAATATCTTCTACTATAGCCTCGAGTCAATCAAAGCCTTGTGAGTGGATTTGGTAGATGGAAACTGAAAGAAGCCCATCATATATATATATATTATTTTGCTTAAAAGAGTTCCAACACTGTCTGTTTTTTATGTTTTATTTATATTCCTGCAGAACTAATGTGGGGTATAGAATATGGAATATACAATATATAATATGATATACAATATACAATATAAAATAAAATAAAATAAAAATGGATGGCACCATGAAAGAAAGTATTGAATGTAGATGAAATATTGAGTGTTCAATATAAAGGATCAAATATATAAATATATAAATATAAATATATA
>NC_068987.1:64739823-64749431 GCF_001194135.2 Octopus bimaculoides | reverse complement strand
TATATACACACAAAAAAAAACACGATATTAATGAAAAAGATGCTTCATTTCTTGAAAACAATCCTTCTTGTCTCTCATTTGTGAAATTGTACAATTTGTCACATGATAGTTGTAAAAAATATTTTCCAATTAGATGTCTGATAATTAATTGACACATTTAAAAAAAAAAAGAAAGATTCTGTGTCATGTCTTTGGAATTTAGCTAGGAAAATCAATTCATCAATACCCAAACCCACAAAGTGAACCGGTGTCTGTCTGTGTGTCAGATATCCAATAATAACATGTAATCTATCACAAGCAGACCAACTACAGTGCGTTTATTAAGTTGTGTCATTGTCTGGTTTTGTTGCTATTGTTTATTTTATTGTACGTATTTTTTTTTTCATTTAAATTGGATTATTACCCACCCAGGTCAAGCTTTATTTTTTATGCACCCGTTGTCAATAAAATAAGCACCATTCAAGTAAGTGATATTGATATAATTAACTAAAGCTGTCCCCACATGGAGCGTGTAACCTTGTGTGTAATTAAGAAATCACTATCATTATTATCATTATTATTATTAGGTTGACAGAATCTAATAATATCGGAGTTGATGGAATCAACTAATACCCTCCTCCCTTCAAAATTGCTGGCCTTCTGCCTAAATTAGGAACAATTACTAATTATTATTAGATTAGCAGAATCATTTGAGGAGCAGACAAAATGACTTGTGGTATTTAATTGCAACCCTTTATGTTCTGAGTTCAACTCTGCCTCTCATTTTCAGGGTCAATAAAATATAGTGCCAGTGAAATATCAGGAGTAAATTTAACCCTTTTGGTATCAACCTGGCTGAAACTGCCTCTGGCTCTAGTACAAATGTTTTGCTTTCAAAAGTTCTGAATTAAAATCTTCCACCAAACCTTAGTCACAATTTATGTTCCTAACACTAGCTTAATGATGACTAAGTTATTTTACTAAATTCTTTGTTATATTTAAAATTAATTGAAAGAAAAGAAACACAGAGCATCTCAACAGAAATATGGTAATGAAAGGGTTAATCAGCTAACCCCACTCAATCCTTATAAAAAATTCTGACAAAATGCATATATAAGAAACACTAAAAATTATCATTATCGGATTGGCAAAGATGGTGAGCTGGCAGAATTGTTAGTATACCAGACAAAATGCTTTTTGGCATTTCTTTCAGCTTTAGGTTGTGAGTTCAAATTTTGCAGGGAATCGACTTTGCTTTCCATCCTTTTAGAATTGATAAAATAAGTACCAGTTGAGCACTGGGATGGATGTAATCGACTATCCCCTCCCAACAAATTTCAGGCCCTATGCCTATAGTAAAAAGGATTACTGTTGGATCAGCAGAATTTTTAAAATGGACAAAATGACTTGTGGTATTTAATTAGACCACTTTTTGTTGCAAGTTCAAATCCTACCGAAGTCAATTTTTGCCTTTCACCTTCTGAGATGAAGTATCAGTCAAGTGGGCTTATATAAGCACCGGTTCCATCCCTACCCTAATTTCTGGCTTGGTGCCTAAAGCTTCAGACAAAATATATTGCAGCATTTAGTTATGGCTTTTGACTGTACTTAATTCAAATACCACCAAAGTTAACTTTGTCTTTCATCCTTCCAGAATTTAAAAAAAAAAAAAAAAAAAATAATAATAATAATAATAAAACATGAGACCAATACTGGGATTGTTTTAATCAACAGCCTCTTTCCTCCCAAATTTCTGGCCTTGTATTTGTGTCTGAAACAATTATTATTAGGCAGTGAGCTGGAAGAATCATTAGCATCTCGAGTGGAATGCTTAGCAGTATTTCATCTGCTGTTAGGTTTGGAGTTCAAATTCTGACTTTGCCTTTCATCCTTTTGGGGGTCGATAAATTAAGTACCAGTGAAACACTGAGGCTGTTGTGATTAACTGCCCCCTCCCCACAAAATCCAGGCCTTGTACCTATAGTAGAAAGGATTACTATTATTATTATTATTATTATTATTTTAGGTGGTGAGCAGGCAAAATTGTTAGCATGCTGGGCAAAATGCTTAGCGTCATTTCACCTGTCACTACATTCTGAGTTCAAATTCCGCCAAGGTTGGCTTAACTTTTCATCCTTCTGGGGTTAATAAATTAAGTACCAGTGAAACACTGGGGTTGATGCAATCAAGTTGTCTCTTCCCCCAAAATTTCAGGCCTTGTGCCTTTAGTAGAAAGTATTATTATTATTACTAGTTGGCCCCATGCCGTTAAAAATGATAGTTAATTGTAATATTTTATATATAAACATGGCTGGTAAATCAAATTAATACACTTGTCAATGTTATCTAGTGGTTGTCTTTTGAGATGTTACATCGATCATCATTTTGTTGCTAAAAAAATGCTGGTTCACACATACACACATAGAGTTGAAATGCTGTTTCCATTGAACACATACAAACATTCACATACCTCCCTTTTACATACACACACATACTCACACAGAACTGAAATGCTCCCACTACCAGTTTGCCATCACCCCTTCCTTTCTCATTCATATGTTGTGACGGAGAAAAACACAAGAGTATTATTATAGTAGATTATTGAATTGAAGGAGGTGAGCTGGAAGAATACTTAGCACACCGGACAAAATACTTAGCGGTGTTTCATCTGTCTTTATGTTCAGAGTTTAAATTCCTTCAAGGTTGACTTTGCTGTTCATCCTTTCGGGGTTGCTAAAATAAGTTTCAGTCAACAACTGGGATTGACGTAACCAACTTTCCTCTCCCTTCAAAACCCGTTGGCTCCGTGCCAAAAATTTGAGACCATTATGATTATGATTATTATTATTATTATTATTATTATTATTATTATTATTATTATTATTAAGGTGGCAAGCTGGCAGAATCATTAACATGCCGGGCAAAATGATTAGCAGTATTTCATCAATTTTTATGTTCTGAGTTCAAATTCTGCTATGGTTGACTTTACCTTTCATCCTTTTGGGGTCGATAAATTAAGCACTAGTGAAACCCTTGGGTTGATGTAATTGACTAGTTCCCTCCCCTAAAATTTCAGGACTATAATTATTATTCTTAAGTCAGCGAGCTGGCAGAATCATTCACATGCCAGACAAAGTACTTAGTGGCATTTCTACAGGCTTTATGTTCTGAGTTCAAATTCCACCAGAGCCAATAAAATAAATACCAGCTGAGTACTGGAGTCAATGTAATTGACTAACCCCCTCCCACAAAATTTCAGACCTTGTGCCTGTGGAAGAAAGAATTATTATTATTGAACTGGTAAAATGATTAGAGCATTGAACAAAATATCATTCAGGGTCCCAGTACCAGTCAAGTACTGGAGTTGATGATATCAGCTAACCCTCTTCCAGTCATATTTTTTTAAACACATATTCCAAAAAAAAATCCTTGTTGCAATCGGTTAAAATATGAGTAGGACACATGACTGATGATGTACCAAGGCTCAACTTTGTTATGTAGCTCCTTGCTTTCATTAGTAATTTTTCGTAAAAATCTAATATAGGGGCACAAGATGGATGGAATAATACAAAAAAAATATGAATAACCTAATGCCCAGGATTAACTTTGGCTTGATTTTTTTTCTTTTTATTACAAAGCATGGGTAGGGAGCAATACCATCTATAACCAGTTTAACAGATTAAATGTATTTAATACACAAGCTAACTAGAAATAATAAACAATGAGCTTGTTAATGAACTACAATAGTTGACAACTTCACTGCTTTAAAGTCAGCTAGTTCTTTTGTTATTTCCATAGAATTAGCTGACTTTAAGATAAAGAACTTTCATAACAATAACCAGCTACTGAAGTCTCTCAAACCCTATTTATTTAGTGTTTCATACAGTTTTTGTTACTGTTAGTATATGAGAGTTGTTTCATTTTTGATTAGGTACAAACAAGGACCAGATGTATTATTTTATTATTTTAAAACAGCGCCCTATATTATTATTATTGCAGGACAGTGGCACTCACACACACACAAACACATGGTACTAAAGTATATTAGGGTTGTGCCCTACACACACATATATGTATATATATATGTATGTATATATATATATATATGCCATTGTATATTGTTTTAGAAGTGCCATGTACATACATACACACATGACGGTGCTCTATATTTACACACACACAAACACACATATTATATGAAAATATTTTAAGGTAGTACCCTACATACATAAATTCCATTGTATATTATTTTAGAACTGTGCCCTATTACACACACACACACACACACACATTACTTTAAATTAGTGGTATGCTGCTGGCAGAATGCACAAATTTAAAGCCTTTCTCTGACATAAGAGAAATGAACTGGCTTTCACTTAGAACTTGAGAATGAAGTCTATGTCACAGCATTGGGGTCCTAGAAGCTTAGCATTTGGTTGGTCTATGACTCATTAGAGCATGTCTGGATACATTAGCAAATACAGGTTTTCTTAGAAATACATATCAGGAAAATGCAGTGTTGTTATTGAGTGTGATGTTGCTCCTCTTTATTGTGGTCATCAGTTTGTTTTGAACTGTCAGTTTTCATGTTCTATCTACACCAGTCCTAGGTAAACTCTGGACTGTGCATTTTCAGAGTGGCATATCTAATGAAAAATTATCATGAAATTTGTTTAGTAGTGCAGCCTATCTGATGATGATTCATGTCTCATGTTGCCTCCTTCTTGGAAAAGGCTGCGCACACCTCATCTAGACACTGGCTGTAGTAGATCCTATGAGAAAGGGTGAAGACATTCACACTACATGTCTGAGCCTACTTGGTTGGTTCATATCTTTCCTATACAGTGTGAATTCAATGCTGTTGGTGTGGGTTCAACTAAGGATTTCTGTTTGTGGAATTCTATCTTGCCAGGAAAATGAAAGGATCTAGTGCATGCACAGAATATTAAAAGCCTCCAGGAAAATGATGTTGTCCATATATCACTTCCACACAAAAGAATAGAAGCATATACTTCCTGGTAGATAAGGTCTTTATGGGAAGGATGAGATAGTTATTTAGAAAGACTCTCTTTCCAAGCATTCTTAAAATTGCAGAAATTTGTCTCAGTTGTTTTTGGATTCTTTGTTCAGTATGAAGTCATTAGTAATTATATATATATATATATATATATATATATATATATATATATATATATACATATGTCCTTTGTACATACACATAGACACACACACACACACACACGCATATGTATGTTGGTTTATGTTGGACAAACAAGAGAGGAGTGCTCAATACATGCTGCAGAGGATATTGCCTATCTTATTGAAAGTGGGTTTGTCTTGAAACTTGAGTTTATTATTATTGGCACAATGACCCTCCCAAGACACAAGATTTGTCTCAACACAAGAATTCACATCAAGAATCTTGTAAATGAAATAGAAAAATGAAGAAATATATGGGCATAGCTCTTGAGGTGAAACTAGTAAAAGATAAATATCTACATATATATACACACACACAATTATGACTGTGTGGTTTTGTGTTCAATCCCACTGAAGTCAACTTTGCTTTTCATCTTTTTGGGTAAAAAAAAAAAAAAAAAAGCACCAATTTAGAACGGTGGATTAGCAGAACTATAAGAACCTTGGACTGGATGCCTTGTTATGAGTCTTCCAAGTTCAAATTCTACCATAGCTTATATGGGTAGTAAACTTAATCCATCTCCCTGTTTAACAGCATCATTAGGCACCTTGAGTGTCTTCAGTGTAGAAGTTCACTGTTTACAAGCATTAGGCTTGACCTCTTGTATGATGATAATTTCGTCTCTCCCTCCTACCAGTCTGAGACAGACAGAAAACCCCCCACAAAACATCGGTTTTTGCATGTTTTATCTGTTCTTAACGAGTTATTACACTTCACTTTCCTAATTGCTTGTGTAACTTCTGAAGTAATTTTAGGTTCTTGTATATTAAAATAGACTTGCTTTCTTAATTGTTTTAGCATATTGCTATCTACTTCAGCTTTGTGGCTGTGAAGTTCCTTACGCTAATCTCCCTATCAGCCAGAAAAAGTTGCCATATTTATCTTGCCATAATTATATTCAACAACTTCACATTGAGGTACTCATTTTTTAGATAAATCTTTAACTATTTGGTATGCTGTTCTTGACTTATTTACTCCAAGACTTCTTTCTATTTCTTCACATCTTTTGTTAATAAGTGTATCTTTTGTGTATGTGTAATATACATATGCACACACACCTTTCTTTCTCCCCCTTCTCCCTATATATATATATATATCTGTAGATTATCTATCTACACACACACACAACATATATCTCAGTTTTAGAATATGCAAGTTGTGTTCCTAAGTACAAGTGATGAAAAGGGTTGGTGACAAGACAGGCATCTGACTACGAAACACTGCCATAGAAAACCTGTCCAACCTATGCCAGCATGGAAAAGTGGATATAAAATGATTATACACTCACAAACATACATAATATAATATACAAACAGTGACAGACATTGATACAACATATACTTCTATAGTTACACATGATCATTGTTATTCTATTTGAGTAGCAATAAAGATGAGGAGTAATAAATACTTAATTATTTCATAAGAAGCAAATTGGCATGACTGATGTGGTTTTTTTTTTTTTTCCCCAATAAATATTATGGACAAGTAATGAATGTAAATGTACTCATTGGTAGGATGTCACCTTGTTTGCTTGATCAAACTAAAAACTGGTGCAGCTGATATACTGCTGAAAAAACTTAATTAAGCAACAACAACAATACAAAATAAAGAAAATAAAATGTGCAAGAAGAGAGCTTTGTGTTGAATGGAACAAAAGATTACAGAAGAATGTTTTTCATGTCACAGGAATCAGCACTGAGAATGTTAGGACCAAACAATAGATTCCTGTCACTGTCATCCTGTTGGCTGTGCATAGAGTAGGATTAAGATAGTCTCTCTCTCTTTTTCTCTTTCCTTTGTCTCTATCTCTGTCCCTCTGTTTCTGTCTGTCTGTCTCTCTCAGCTAAAGGACTGATTAGTTAAAATCAGACTCACATGACTGCTTTGTCCTTCCACCTTCTCTAAAAGATAGACATGTTGCATGACTCAGCAGACTATAAATACACATACCACCTCCCAAGACATTAGAGTCCTCCTGCCCCCCACTACCCAACACAGAGGCAGGAATTTATAATAACCAAGCAACAAAGCAGAGCATGTTTTTATTCCAAGAATTTTTTTTTTGTCATCTGACTCAAGAGAAATCCCTCAATATGTGCTACAGACTATTTCCAATAATTCTTACATTAGCATGTAAAAAACATCCATTGTTCTGTTTTACAATGGCTGATATGATACCATAATTTTTATTTATTTATTTCTTGCTTGAGAAATTGCTTTCTCTACTGCCAAAACAACTCAACCATAAAGAGGACATGAAACTTGTCTTTTGTCAGTCAAGCAAACTGGAGCAAGCAGAGTTATGTGCCTTATGCAGAGGCACATGTTATAATCTATAATAATAACAATAACACTCGTGTTTTTCGCCGTCACAACATATGAATGAGAAAGGAAGGGATGGTAGATGAATAAGGAAGGAAGGGGTGAAAAAAAATCAAATAGGGTTTCAACTCTGTGTATGTGTGTACAATGGAAGTGGGATGGTGAACATTCAACACCAAAAAGAAAAATCAAACAGCGTTTCAACTGTGTGAGTATGTGTGTGTCTGTGTGTACAAGGGAAGTATGTGAACATTGATAAGTGTATTGATTTGATTTACCATCCATATTTATGTATAAAATACTACAATTAGCCATCACTTTTGATGGCACAGGGCCAGCTAGTTATTTATAAATATAGTAACATTTCATACATATACATACACACATTTGTTTATCCATTGGAGTGATGAGAACATTCTCAGGGGTGACTGATGACTTGTGTGGTGACTTTTGTCAACCTCACTCCCTTGTCTGTGACCATCTTTAATCTAATGGCAAGACCAGGTCAAGACAACTGGAGATGGAGAAGGACACAGTGAATGACCCAAGATGTCTTAAATTGCCTTATCTTGCTTTCTGCACCCCTCTAAACCATGAAAGTTTCTTCAACAGAATTTGTTGGATCCAGCCTTCACATGCATATAAGTAGGCAAACCCTAATGTGCTAATTAACTCATAGCTGGGGGCCTGACAGGAGCTACTACTCTGGGTCAGAAAAGACCTGGGAACAATAGTGGCCAAGAGATGGTTCCATATTCCTCAAAACCCTGGAATTCCTGAACCAGGGCCCCACAAACTGATGCAGTTTGAAGTCATGCTCAGGACAAACACATACATATATATGATAGGCATAGGCAAGGCTGTGTGGTTACATCATTTGCTTTGCATCACATGGTTATGATGTGTTTTCTACTATAACCTTGTGCCAACCAATACCTTATGAGTGAAATTGGCAGGAAACTATGAGGGAGCCTATCATATATATGCATGCATGTGTAAGTGTGTCACATTGTTTACTTTCTCCATAGTAAAGCAGGCATGTGATAACTGGTGGAACAAAATATATATACATCCAGCTCAAAAAAGTTTTACCTAAGCCATGCTAGCATGGAAAAATGGACATAAAAATGACAATGATGGTGATAATATATATGATATTTGTGGATTAAGGCAATCAATGGTTCCATGTGATAGAGATCCTCACAATTGTTTAAGCTGAACACTTTGAAATCTTGGTTTTCCTCTTCAAATTGGAGAAAAGTACCAAGATTCCAAAGTGGTGAGCTTGAACAATTGTGGAGATCTCTTCCACATGAAACCACTGTGATTGTTTACCAAAGAGGATACTCCCCAAAAGATCTGACAATAATGATTATGTCCCTAAACAGCAAAGATGGGTGAATTGAAATACATGTTACGTGTACTACAGTAAAAATATCCTAGTGCTAGTACAGCTTTTTTCCCTTCATGTTTTGATGGTTCTGCAAGGTCAAGGGAGAGAACTAGCAAAACAACGATACATTCTACCAAGTTTATGAGTGATGACTATGGCTGGATTTGAACTCAGGGTCGACGAGGTGCGAGTCGAATAGTTGATTCACACAAATATTCTTATGGAGCCAACAAAGAGAGCTTCTACGTAGTTGCCCATCTACTAGAGATAGCAACCAGTTCTCCCTCAATTTCAGTTCTGCTTTTAAAAAAAAAGACAGGAAAAAGGACACATCGAAGAAGTCTATAATGGTTAATGTAATCTTAGATATTCTGTTTGAAGAAAAAAGACGAGATGGTCACGGCTGCAACGCTTTTGATGAGTGAGTGTCGACAGTGAGGTTGGTGGTCGTTGTAATCTGAGTATGGAAATAGTGGTGGTGGTGGTGGTATTCGTGACGATGATAGCGGTAGTTGTGTGGTGGTGTTAGTGTTGATGTGAGCGAATGCTTAGCCTTGGTTGGACAGATCTATTTAAGGAAGTAAGTGTTTGCTAGGAGGACCAAGTGACAAGAGAGTTTGCTATGGATGTTTGAAAAAGAAGAAATAAAAAAAAAGTGGAGGGAGGAAGAAAAGAGAGCAAGAAAGCTGACTGACTGTGAAAGAATAACGAGAG
>NC_068987.1:64738013-64739813 GCF_001194135.2 Octopus bimaculoides | reverse complement strand
AGAAAAGAGAGTCGAAGTGAGAAAGAGAGCAGAAAAGAAAAACAATATTTCAGGGAGGTGCTGGGCTGGTGGTTAGGCAAAGAAGGCAAGGTTGACCGAGATTGTCCGACAAATCAACCGACAAGACACCGTTAGCTCGTCCATCAACAAAACAGTTGCTGGTATGTTATATAGAAACAGGAAACTTGAGGACGGGGAAGAAGAAAAAACAAAACAAAGAGAAAAGCGGATCAGAAGGGTACCACAATATAATGACAGCTATGATAAAGAAAAGATGGGTTAAGGAAAGGCAGTCTTTTACTTCTTCATTCTTTTGGCGTTCATAACCTACCACCACGACCTTAACCTTCGGCTATTTTTGTTTCTTTTCTTATTACGATGTTTGAATGAGCCAATAGGGAGTCTCTACGTGGTCACGGTATCTTCTAAAAATAGTAGTTCGATCTCCAGGAGATAAAAAGAAACAAACAAAACAGGAGTAAGGGTTATAATGTAGTCATACGTATATTATGTTTGAGAAAAAGAACGAAAAACAAACAAAAAAACGGTAATGACCGGAACTCTTTCGATCATAGGCTAGCTTGATCGTGGCAGGCCTGAGGTTTAACAACAATCATATCTGTCTTAACGTTTGCACCAATTCCACCGCCTTTAATAAACATTAAGTGAGCCAACTAGGAAGCCTCTATGTGGACGTTCGATCTACAAAAAATAGCCCCCAAACTCTCTTTCGAATCACAACTGTATCGTCTACGAAAAAAAAAAAAAAGAAAAAAAAGAACACATTGTGCGATATATTGGAATGTCTTCGATCATAGATCTGCTGGACTTGGAGGTAAACGACAACATATAATAATGAAGGTGGTGGCGGTGATGATAAGGGGTAATGTTAACTGTTTCCTGATTTTGCCACAAGGGCAAGGAAATCACCAACATTATAAATACATTTTATTTTTCAACAGAGCCAACGAAAGGCCTATATGCTGTTCGACGTGTTTGAAATAGTAGCCAAATTTCTCTCTAATCAAATCTTAGCATCTTAAATAAGTAAAGGGCACATGGCATACATAATATAAAGACTACAGAATCGGACTGCAATGCTTTTTTTTTATCATATAGGACAGCTCTATCAGGTTTGATACCGTGCTCAACACAGGGTTGGCTCTAGGGTTGCTGGTACCCCGGGCAAGCCGAACTTCGGCGCCCTTACAAGTATAATTTTTTAAAACTTTCAGGGGGAAAACTGAAAATGTAGACTAAAAAACACATGGCGCCCCGGGCGCGAAATTGTTTTTCCACGAGAGTTCCGGACTCCAGAAATGAACTCATTTGCATACAGCCAATCAAAGCTCACCTTGACCGTGTCAAGTTAACACACTCTACAAAGTAAACTGAAGACAAAGAACGGTGTTGCAAGTCAACCGATCGCCAAGTTATGCCTGATTTTAGAAGGAGATAAGTAATTAGATAGATTTGCATCTATACCTATTATCGGATTTTGTTAGGGCCCCACATGGTAAAGATGTGCTAGCAACCCTCTCCCCTTACTGTTTTACGAAGAGGCAGCCATGGTTGAAACAAGAACAAGCATTATTAAAAGAGAAAAGAAGCAGGGTCATTTCTTACCCTAGTAACCTTATCTTATCACCCATCACTTGCTATGCGCTCATAAATTAGCTGGATCTTTTTTAAAACGGGGGCCACATTTTTCATTAACGAAACACTTTGAAACTTGGAACACTGGTAGAATGTGTCATATAAAACATCTTTTTCTCTTAGTCTTCTTAAAAAAAAAAGAAA
>NC_068987.1:64733926-64737487 GCF_001194135.2 Octopus bimaculoides | reverse complement strand
CGATGGACTACAGTACTTGACTAGTACCTCGAAAGGATGAAGGGTAAAGTAGAGCTCAGAGGAATCTGAACTTGGAACGTGAAGGCAGAAGGAATGCCGCTAAGTGTTTCGCCTGGCGTGCTAACGATTCTGCCAACTCGCCGCTAAACTTTTTTAATATCGCATTTAAAAAAAAAATTCCTAACGAAATTATGTAGTGATAAATGTAGTTTAGCGTCGTAAAAAAAAAAGTAGCACTGTTTATGCGGATTCACTCGAAAAATGCGAGCCAATTCCTCTTTTAAGAGCCATTTGATTTTATAATTAATAATTCAACTAATGTACATCTATCGTAATATACATTAATTTTATGACAATTTACTTTCGCTTTTTCACGACGGTAACATGTCAACGCATTTTTTGGAGGTGTAGATTACGAATTACTTGCTCATGATTGCATGCATAAATAGTCTGTGACTTTATCCTGGTTGATGCCATTCATTAAGTTGGATTTGGAAATCGTAGGACAATAACAATAAAATTCTGTTTTACTTTGAGCCTACTATAACACATCGAAATTTTTTAAAACGTAAACACGGAATTTTTTCCCGCCGCGCCTTCCAATTCCATGGTGAAAATTTATATCAGTCAGGATGTTTTCCGTTGTGCAACGATCACGAGAAAGCTATTGAAATTATTTTCTTTGTGAGTAAAAAATTAAAAATTTAAAAATAAATTTTATGGACATGATCGTCACCTACACATTTGAAAACGTATCTGTAAAATTTCGTTGAAAAATGTGATTAAGAAAATTATGAAGAAACGAATTCGAGAAGGGGTATACAAAACAGTCCTACTCAATAAACTTTTGCCAGGGCTTGGTATATAGCAATCCTTCGGTTTTGGTACACGACGTCATTCACCCACACAACCTTCTGTCAGGACATAAAAAGGTTAGGCTGACAAAGAGGGTGAATGACGTCGTCTTATCATACCGACACTCAGGAGATCAAAAACGAAGGATCGCCCATATTATATAAACATTATACATGTGTGTGTGTGTGTGTGTGTGTGTGTGTGCATGTATGTATGTATGTATGTATATAATACAAAGTACAAGAATACATTTTTGATTGAGCAAACACAAGTAGGATTAAAGATGTTCCAATTGTGACTTCCTCTTCGTATATTCGGCACAAGTAACCACAATAACATCTTTTTTAAAACAAGTGTGCTTTTACTGAGATGTGACGGCTATTTCTAGCAAGTGGAGCAACCATACAGAGACTTCAAAGACGATTGGCATATGAGTGTTTCGTTCAAGGTCGGCTCTATTCAAACAGGCGTGATAAAAAGCATGCTAACCATGAAGCTCTCTACAGAGACAGTGTACCGCGAACTACATTGGCTGGGTGTAAAGAAGGGACATGAAGAAAGTGGAAGTGTTGTTCGGTTGTAATACTTTGGTTTTTCATTGTAGTTATGAACGTAAATAATTTTCATCACGACCATGCGTCATACATGTATATGCAGGCCACACCAACATTATTTTCGGGAAAACTAGCAGTTGCCTATATATGCAAGTGTCTTCTGATTCCAAGCAGCCGATGTTTTTCCAAGAGAAAGACCGTCGATTCGAGCTAATACAGCCTGGCAAAGCAAAGAGCTGGTACACATATTGAAAGATATCTTTTGTCTAACTCTCTATCAGTTCCAGCAATCCATCGCTCTATTTAGTACTTTTTATCGGCCCAGAAGAATGAAGGGCAAAGTTGAACTCGAACCGCAGAGGCATTCTAGTCAATAATTCGGTGCCTCACACACGAACAAAGTCGATTGATTTGTAAAGTTGTTACATCAGAGATAATAATGTTTTGTGATATTCCTTCCAGCTCTCTCCACTGAGGTCAACTCAACCTTTCATCAAAACATCGCCCTTTCATCCTTGCAGGAGTCGATAGCTAAAGTACCAGTTAAGAAATGTGGTCGACACTCTCTCCTCTCTTTCTTACGCACACTTTCTCTTAAAGAACGCTACTGTATTTGGACCTCGAGAGAGATGGGCTCCGCCAAGTAAAAAGAAAGTAACCAAATCAAGAGGAGCCACACACACACATATACACAGTAGCATAGCATCGAAATTCTTTTTAGTCACTTTCTAATTTTTTATTTTTTACTTGTTAGTAATTAGATCCGTTTTCTCTTCTTTGCAGATATTTAATATGAATTTAATCATTTTTGAATGAATTCTAATTTTAATTTGCTGAAACTCAACGATTAAAAAAAAGAATTAGAAGAAAAAAATTGAAGTTGATGAATTTTCTCAAAGGCATGGTTAGTAACATTATGGAAAGACCAACAGAGAGAGATAGCTCAGTTTTTTTTTTGTATTAATCAGTGGATAGCTGTCAAGTAGGTGCACAGCCAAACTAAGAAAAAATCTGGGAGACCGCAGGCAACTTCTGAGAGAGGAAAGAAGGCAAGTAAGAGAGAAGTTATTAAACATTAACTTGCAACTGTTAGAGAGGTTGTTAAATTCAATGGATCTGTCGTCATATTGTGTAAGAACAGTACTGAAAATCTTTGGATATGACCGAAGAATTGCAAGAAAGAAACCATTGATTTCAAAAGATTAGGCTATAAAGTTCAACTGGACTAAAGAGGTCTGCAACAAGGAATATTAGCTTTTTGGTCGTCAACGATACAATATGATCAAAGCAAATTCTACCAACTCTTAATTTCAAAGCAAATATATGTGAGGCGCAACAAAATTGAAGTATAAGAGTTGGATTATGTACAAGGAACAGTTAACTTATAAAGGTTTTGGAATTATTGTAGAGGGGTACAGTTTGGGGGACATCTTGGTCAGAGCTCATTTTGGTTAAAAATGATTTTAAAAGCATTTATTATCAATCCATTTCAATGTAGGAATTGATAAGACTTTTTCAAGAAGATGGAATCCCATGCCACACAAGCAAAATATCACCAGCTTGGTAGGGAAAATCATGGAAGGAAATCCCTGAAATAAGTTACTCAAAACCTCGATCTTGATCCAATACAACACATGAAAACATATGTACTGTATTGGATGAAGAAGAGTCAATTCCGTTATTAATAATTTAATCAAATCTTTGTCTAATCAAGTGAAACCCATGGTATTAGCTAAAGGAAGAGCTATAAAATATCGAGATAAATTTTCAATAACTATGTATAAGTTTTCATAATATTTTACAAGTTGAATTAAAGTTGCGTTTTATTACTCTGTAGGGCACTCTTTGTGTGCGTGATATTAATAATGATGCGCGCGCGCATCTGTGTGGTTTAGAAGTTCGCTTTGCAACCACATAGTTCGGAGCTCAGTTCCAGTGCGCGGCATCTTGAGCAAGTGTCTTCTATCATAGTCCCGAGTCGACCAATGCCTTCTGAGTGAATTGGATCTTTTTTAAAACGGGGGCCACATTTTTCATTAACGAAACACTTTGAAACTTGGAACACTGGTAGAATGTGTCATATAAAACATCTTTTTCTCTTAGTCTTCTTAAAAAAAAAAGAAATCCATAAATTATTCCATGTTAAAGTTGT
>NC_068987.1:64730000-64733916 GCF_001194135.2 Octopus bimaculoides | reverse complement strand
AACAAACGATTCTGAAACAATTAACCCTAACCCTAACTCTAACTCTAACCCTAACCCTAACCTTAGGGTTAGGGTTAGGGTTAGGGTTAAAGCAAATAAAACGAAGAATCGTTTGTTTATGTAGTCGGCACTTAATGTATATCGGCTGAATGGACGTCAGTGATTGGTTGAAATTATCGAAATAAGACAATTTTTTACATGAAATAAATTCGAATACAAAAATATTTTTCTGTTCTACAACACAAAATAGATAAGTATACGAAGTTTGAAAGTCTTTCGGTACCAAAAACACTACGTAAAACATTAATGAAAAATGTGGCCCCCGTTTTAAAAAAGATCCAGTGAATTTGGTAGACGGAAACTATGGAATCCTGTTGTGTGTGTGTGTGTATATATATATATGTATGCGTTTATGTATGTCTGTGTGTCTTCCTGTCTGTGCTTGCTTACTCCCACTTGACAACTGGTGTTGGTTTGTTGACGTTCCTGTAACATAGTAAGTTCCACAAAAGAGACCGATAAATAAGTACCAGACTTAAAAAGTAAACACTAGGGTCGATCTATTCGACTAAAACCATTCATGGCGTTGCCCCAGCACGGCCGCAGTCCAATAACTGAAACAAGTAAAAGATACACACAAGCATATGGAGAAGAGCTAAACAACTAATTATTTTATCGACTTTGGAATGATGAAAGACAAGCTAACCTCGATATAATTTGAACTCAGAACAAAGAGCCGTAAAATAAATAATACGAGCATTTCTTCGCTTTAACAATTCTGCCCCACAAAAAACCAGCCAGTCCAGCCTACTAGAAATAGCAGCCAAACCTCCGTCAAATCACACTTTATAATAAGATACATTAGCTATAGTAGTTCCTATACATTGTAAATGGTAGTGGGGGGAGGGAGAAAAAAGCAAGAAAAAAAAAAGGGAAAACAAGAATGCTTCGGTTAGATTCCTTTGATCATTTGGTCTGTTTTCGGTGCTGCAACGTTGAATCAGCGGTTGTTATTATTGTAGCTAACTGATCAGTCCAGAACAAAGTCATTCCATTTATCAACATCACTGTTTTTTGGTTTTTTTTTGTTTTTTTTTACTTATCATCTTCCGACAGTGTATCTAACACTTATCAAAGTGTTCTTGACACTGTGTGTGTGCGGACCATAAACGCCATGATCAAAGAACTTTGTTTTTCTATATTCGTTTACATCCAGTATCTTTTTTTTTTTTAATTCAAAAAGTGTATCTAAGACAACATTATCCAAGTGTTTCTTATTTCTTTATTGCCCACAAGGGACTAAACATAGAGGGGACAAACAAGGACAGACAAAGGGATTAAGTCGATTAGATCGACTCCAGTGCGGAACTGGTACTTAATTTATCGACCTCCGAATGGATGAAAGACAAAGTCGACCTCGGCGGAATACACACATCCAGAAACCACAGAACACAGACACAAGTTTTGTTTTTTCGATAACATTTAATACAGATCCGCTAATTTTGATATTACAGACATCGCAAATATCCTTCAATACGATCATACCAATCTCTTTCCATTCGATCATACTGCGCGAATCCTATCAGTTTCGGTGAACTAACATTTCGCTGTATCTCATCCCAAACAACGCTCATTGTTTGGAGTAAGATACCACCTTTATTCACCCCAACCGTTCATACCACCCCTCGTTAGTCTTTTGCAACCAATATATTTCACATCAAATTTGTAAATGACTATGATTATAAACATCGAAAATATTCTTCAAACACAATCATATCGATTTCTTTCAACGGTACAAATATACAACCACGATACATAAAAATAAAATATCGTAACTCACGCCGCCTAAATATGAACAAAACGCACCAAGAATGTTGAAAGTTTTTACAGTGATATAGCATGGGTTTTGCAGCCCATTCTTTCAACGCAATATATCTTCGACTACAGCAGATATACACGCATACAAACTGGCAACACTGCGGTTTGCATACCTAACGGTACGCCACCGACTCTCATATCAAAGACTCCCAAAACAGACTAACATGCAGTTTACAATCGTAGAAAAAGTGAAAGTAAATTGTTCTAAAAACAATGAAAGTAAAATGCGATAACCAGCTGTGACATCCCATAATTTTATGTAAACAGTGTGACATAACGAATTTATAGAAAGTACATATATTTCATTTAATATGAAAACTACACATATCTTATTTAAGATGAAAACCACTTTTCAGTGGTGTGTTCATTGCTGGGTATAGTACATTGAAACGGTATGTCTTAGTTGCTACTTCTGAAATACTTAACACATCACTAGAAGGTACTGTATATGTAGGTGTCTGTGGATGTGGCACTATGAGGGAGTTCTTTTAATGAAATTATGGGATGTTAGTATCGTCACTTCCGGTTTCTCTCGCAATTTACTTTCACTTTTTACGACCAAAAATACCTCGGTCCTTAACTTCTTATGGAGTAATGTTCCCACATTTGGAATAATAAAATAAAAAGCCATTTAAGTGATTTACACACAGTCAGTCGCCAGCGCAATCTAGCTTCTGATTCACAAATGTATCTCTTCGTTCTGCTTTTCCAACTTTTCTAACCGTAGCCCCTACTTCTGGGTTGCTGCTTTCGTGTTATCTCCACTCGTTTCTCATCCTCTCGGTACCTATGCTATGGCCAGGTATTTCTAGATCTGCATTAACTTCTTCATCCAATCCTTACTCCCTGGAATATCGGCCCTCTAGAAATCCCTCTCTATCCATATTCTTCCTGCAAGTGTTAACTTGTGAATGTTCAGAAGGCTCATTAACCACGTTATTGGACCAGCGAAAGCTTGAGTAATTTCCATTCACTCAGATCAAATCATTACCCCAATCCCTTAAAAACCAAAATGAACTCAGTCTATTACAGTATTCCACAGGCACTTTTAATCTAGACGAAGTTTCAGCCTGCTTCAATCTAAGACACTATAAATTATAAGCATATACGGTGCACTTCCGGTTTCCGTTTAAGACAGTGGTTCTTAGCGTGAACAATAGCGCCCTCTTGGGACGTTGGGAGCTCACAAAGAAGCAGCAAATACCAAGGCGATGCTGGATGTTGAGAGGAGTCATGAATTTTCTTGGAAAATTTTAATATTTAAACTAATATTTATTACTTGTATTCTAAATACTTTTTCAAAAATACGTACTCTGTCAAGATTAGAATATGACTAGGCAATTGCGTTATCAGGGGCAGAAACATGGCTAATGATGCACCAAGGTCCAATATATTTTAATTTCATCATGGTTAGTCCACGCTATTTTCTTTCTTTTTAGCAATTTCTATAAAACTTTAGCACAGGGGTACTAGTCCCTGCAGATATCTAAAAAGGGGTATCTGCTGGATAGGACAGTACAATATACGACTATGTAAAATTAGCTTGTCTGCTTTTTTTTTTTTTTTTTTTTTTTTTTTTTTTTTTTGCAAAGCATAGGAAACTGGTGGGTGCTGAACTGAAGAAGGCTGAGAACCAATGGTCTGTCCAATTTCATTCGCGAAACTTGATTCAGTCAATGCAACGAGGAAAGACTAAGGGCCTGATACTCAATCAGTTCGGAGTAGGGCTCGCACAAAACCGATAATTCCCAAAACCGAGTTTAAGTACAAGTAATTCTCAAAACCGGTTAAAAACTGGTTTTCGTGGATTTAGAGCGGTGTCCCTGTAACGAAGAAGTTTATCATATATTGTATTTTGTTTATATACATACACAGAGAAAGAGAGAAAGTAACAGTTTGACTGATATCCACAAATATGTTGGTGGTGCCTGTATCTGTATATATGTACAAACAATAACAAAAAATAATGGTATTTTATTTATTTAATCAGGAATGCAACGTTTTTCCAAGTCGTTCTATTTTTGAGAATCAATCAAGT
>NC_068987.1:64724422-64727707 GCF_001194135.2 Octopus bimaculoides | reverse complement strand
AAAAAAAAAAAAAAGAAGCAACAAGCATTAAAATCGGTTTTGGCAAATCCGTTTCGGTTTTACTGATCATAATATAAAACCGGTTTCGAGCCCTAGTTCGGAGATAAGAGGCTATCCAGAAATGTACGAAGGCAGTACCGAAAGCGATGCAAAAGTGAGCATAACTCTTTTATTAATTTATATATGCCGTTTAATCTGCACACGTTGATGAAGTAACAGTTCTATAGTAATTCAGCTTTCTATTCTTCTTCACTATAATTGATTCCAAGCAGAAAGTAACGCGCCGTCATTTAGTTCTTGACAAAGAAGCTGTGAAAGTTGAGCACATTACTCACCAATTGTGTCACCACCGAAAACAACCTGTACATGTCGGACAGTCCGTAACCCTCCTTCGTCAATTGATAAAAGTAACTGATTTCTAACATATGAGCAATGCCACAGAATTTCCATTAGCCTCACAAATCCAGTACTTGAACCCTATTGGTATTTATTTTATCCATCACGGAAGGATGAAAGGTAAAGTTGACTCAGGTGGAATTTGAAATCAGAACGTAAAACAATATAAACTTAATACGACAATGAATTTTGTCTAACGCCCCTACAGATTTCTGTCAATCCATCTCCACTGCATAGAAATAATAAACATGGTATTCAAATACATCGATAACTTCTTTTTTTATGTAGTGAAGCTCTTGTCTGTAGTCTGTGCACGCTTTGGCGGGTAAATCATGGATTGTATTTATGCTTTTGCAAATATCTATAATTTAGAAATATAAAATTGTATGTAGTTGAAGGCGTTAAATGTGTATAATATCAAACTCAACAAGTGGTTCTCAACTAGGGTCCATATGACTCTTCGGAGTCCATATAAGATTTTGGTTGTTAAAATTCGTGTGCAATAAATTGATTATACTTCGACAATAAACAAAATACTTCAACAATTTTTTATACAGTTCTTAATACTTAATTATAAAAATATAATAGGATATTTTAAACATCGAATGGCTGTGGGGAAGGAGGCAGAAGTCGTATATTGTACTGTCCTATCCAGCAAATACCCCTTTTAAGATATCTGCAGGGACTAGTGCCCCTGTGCTAAAGGAGTGCAAAGGAAAAAAATGGTTGAGAACCACTGAAGGGCACCATCTTAATCTAGACACAATAATGGAGCGTGATGTCCACAAAATTTAACATGGTATCGCCATTTAAGATACGTTATGAATGATATGTGTTTGTTGGAGGGAATGTTCTCGTCTACAATGAAAATGTAGAGAGCGAGCAAATGCCAGAATATAAGAATCTACACACTCACACATGGGGTACATCTTCAATAGTGAAACCTAAGTCCCTACGCCACTGTGTCACATAACTAATATAAACCGGCTTTGTTTATATTTTCCATCACATAAATGTCGGCACAAGCCACCGCTAACAACCAATTCCAGCAGCTATATCCTTGTTTACCCATATCACAGTCAAGTCATTGGGTGTGTAAATCGTCTAAGTATTTGAATTTATATTTTAACGAACTGATCATAACGACAAACGGGCAGAACGAATTACAATACAAACAAGACAAACAAATCTACATATTAAATAGGCCATTTTGTAAACTTGATAGTTGTTAAGGGTTGGGTGGCCTGTGTATATATTCGGTACAACGACATTATAACAAGTTTAGTGAATGACATGCGGTCTTGTTTGACAACCCCGCCAATCTCTCTCCCCCCTCTCTCTCTCTCACACAAGTACAGCATGTATTGTGTGAATATATATATATATATATATATATATATATATATATATATATATATATATATATATATACACACAATATATATATACACAGCCACATAAAAAAATTTGATTGTACTTCAGGATAACCGTATGTATGGCTGTGTGGTAAGAAGCTTGCTTCCCAACCACATGATTCCGGGTTCAGTTCCACTGCGTGGCACCTTGGGCGAGTGTCTTCTACTATAGCCTGGGGCCCACCAAAGCCTTGTGAGTGGATTTGGGAGAGAGAAACTGAAAGAAGCCCGTCATATGTGTGTGTGCGTGTGTGTTTATCCTCCCGCCATCGCTTGATAACCAATGTTGGTGTGTTTATGGCCCCGTAAATTAGCGGTTCGCCAAAAATGACCGATAGAACTAGTACTAGGCTTACAAAGAATAAGTTCTGGGGTCGGTTTCTTCGACTAAATCCCTTTAAGGCGGTGCTCAAGCAACACCGCAGGTGCATAGCTGAAATGTATAAAGTAAGTGTGTGTGTGTGTGTGTGTGTGTGTGTGTGTATGAATGTATGTATATATATATATGTATGTATGCATATTATAGTCCTCTTGAAGCACACCTATTTATTCCTGCACTCCAAAGTCGTATGCAGATGTTATATTTGTGTGAAGTATGCATAAGAGTTGAAAAATACTGACAAACATCAAAACACAAGAGTGGAAAAAAACTCTTTGGTATTTTATTCACCATTACACATGTTTCATTTGCTAATAGGAGTTGCAAAATTGTACTTGTAAAAGAAACATGTAAGAAATCTTCTGTTAGAAATACTTCAGAGAATCATATAATAATACCTAGTATTCGATTTTGAAGAATTTCTAATAGGAGATAATCTTACATATTTTTTTTACATGTACAATTTTGTAACTCCTATTAGCAAATGAAGCATGTGTAATGGAGAATACAAAATACCAAACATTTTTTAAACTTCTCCGATTTTGACATGTATACACATACATATATGTATGTATGAATATATATATATAGAGAGAGAGAGGGAGGGAGGGGATATACAAATGAAAAAAGAAGCAGCAGCATGTTTCATTGAGTTTATATGCATTTGAATTCAACATTGGGATTTCGAATATCACTGCTTTAGATTTTACGTTAGTAAGAAAAACACTCCTGCATTCAGATGCCTGTTGCTACCCTGTGTGTGTATATATGTGTGGTGCGCGCGCGCGAGCATGCGGGTGTATAATGTATCTATCTTTCTATGTTGCATATTTTATATATACAGTCACCGAGCGTCAAGCTAATACATTTCTTGTGCACGTCCTCACGTTTGTATTTTTTCATCGTTTACTTGAATTGACTATATATATATATATATATATAAGTAAATGAGTATATGCATATATACGTACAGGTATGTGCATACCGACATCCACCTGTATGTATAGGTGCATATCTGGGTACAGGACATTGCAAACAAACGTAGACGAGAACACACGAGCCACATAGAGAACATTCTACTTCATCAGCTACCCA
>NC_068987.1:64722329-64722669 GCF_001194135.2 Octopus bimaculoides | reverse complement strand
TATATATATATATATATATATATATATATATATATATGTATGTATGTATGTATGTATGTATGTATGTATGTATGTACGTACGTATGTATAATTTTGCAAAGAATTCTTGTCAGAATATATGAGTTGTCTATATATATATATTACACATACATAAACGTATATATATTTATATACACAAAAATCTAAATATATATTTTTTCATACATATACGTAAACTAATATCGAAACATTGCCCCACACCACAATATATATATACAGACACACACACATATATATATACATATATACATACTTGAAAATGGATGCGTGGCGTTCAATCAGATATATATATATATATATA
>NC_068987.1:64719830-64721976 GCF_001194135.2 Octopus bimaculoides | reverse complement strand
ATATATATATATATATATATATATATATATATATATATATATACATATATATATATACACACACACACGCACATATATATAAAAAACAAACACACCCACATACATCTAGACTATCATGACCCTTTGAAGGTACATATCACTTCATTTAATTAAGGGATCACCTCATTAAAAGCACTGCGCAATTATATTGAAATTAGTTAACCCTGTGACAAACGTTTATTTGAAATATATAAACAGAAAGATTGACACACATATTTAAAACATGCACACACACACGATAATTTCCACCTTTGTGTGCATACACACACATGCTTGTGTGCAGGTATTGGTAGTTTGAATATATAACAAGTATTTGATACATGTACAGATATGCAGCCAGATATTTGTACATCACAACAGCCACTGTTAACCCCTCCCATACGTATCAACCAGACACAAACAAAAATACATATATAGATGTTATGAGTATGTATATATCTGTGTGTGTGTGTGTGTGTGTGTATTTATAACTATATAAATACATTTATATGTGTATATAACAGAGAAATACATGTGGATATATATAAGCATTTATATATACATATATATATATATATATATACATATACACACACATAAAGATATACACAAATATATATAATATATATGTATGTATGTATATATTATATACACACGCATACATACGTACACACACACTCACGTACATGCAAAGGTATGTAAAATCCAGCCACACAAAAGCACACAAGTTTCCGTGTTACTACTTACCAGACGTACATGTTTCCGTTAGAATCACTCAACATCCGAAAATCACCCCGTACAAAAGAATTTGAGCAGATCGTGGGACAATCAATTGAGTGACTAGAAGTTATGCTGGCCATAAGTGTGTCTCAATCATAACAACAAACAATATCGTCCGTTAAGTCGTACGTAACAAATCGAATAAAAGCACCAATGAACTCGCCTTGGATGTAAGAACAACAATAATAAATACAAAGGTAGCGCTGTTCTACTGTTTATACGATCGAATGAGTGAAGCCACCGCTGCTGCTGCTAGAAAGCAGCCCAGTTGCAGTAGACAATCTTAATATTTCTACTGTGGGTCTCGTTTTCAACGCGAGGCTCTCTCTCTTTTCCCTCACTAAACCTGACCCCAATTTCAGAGAACACGGAGAGCAGAACCCTTCAGATCGTCACTCCCTTATACCTTGCCCCTCTCTCTCGCCTTTTTTCTTACCCATCACAATCTCTTTTAACTGTTGGAGCTGGCTGCCCTCGACCCCTTCATCATACTCCACAGTAATTCTGTCCCCTACCTTCCAGCTCCAGTCTAAGACTCCCTACAGTGAAGTGCTTTCCTTTATTGATTCTCTCTCTTTTGGTCTCAGCTACTGTTGTTCTTTTTGACTTTATATTTTACTAGTTTATTCTCTCTTCCTCGCTTTATTCTCAACTGCGTCTACGTACAGTTTTATATATACACGCACACATTCATGTGTATGTTTATGTATGTATATATTTGTGTGTGTGTGTTATTAAGGCTTTTGTCAAGTTATATATATACATAATAAAAAAAGCAATTTTACATTAAACTGAAGGATTACTCAATACTTTTCATCGGATACAGGTTTATTAAACTTTTATAAGGGTGACAGTGACCTCGAAGTTTCGATGTGCCGGCCTATTTACATATCTTTTGTGTGAATGCAAATATTTATGTTTACATACATATATAAAGTAGATAAATAGAGAAATAGATAGATTGACACGTGTTTCGCATCGCAGATCTAATTCATTTGGAAAAACGAATCTTTCAGCAGGAAACAAGAAATTCCATTAAATGTTGCTCAATAAGAAATTCCATTTAATGTCTGCATGAAAATGAAATAGAAATCATTCTCGAAGATAAAATACCAAGGAGATACGCGCTCGCGCATTTTGTGCCTCTTTGTGTGTGTGTAGGTACGGATGGATGAGTGTATGCCTGTATGTGTGTGTATGTATATATATATATATATATATATATATATATATATATGTGCGTACGTATGTGTGTATGTATATATATCTATTTACGAACATATATATATGTACATAAATACATGCATGCAATGTGCATGAATATTATATATATATATATATATATATA
>NC_068987.1:64713406-64719458 GCF_001194135.2 Octopus bimaculoides | reverse complement strand
ATATATATATATATATAAAAGAAACCCTAGAATTGGCGTAAAGAACTACAGATGTTATTAAAAGATTCCTTTAGTAAGAAGCTAAACAAACAAGGATAGAGTTTCTTGCCATCTTCCATTAGTTTATTCCTGGTTAAATTTAATCACTATCATAGTTATTCACATTTCTTTTAAAAAGTATTAAAGATTAATATATGAATATATCTATGCTTGTCTATGTGCATGCGTGCAGTAGCAGAACGATTTTGGTAGCTGAAGTAATGGTGGTGGTGGGTGTAGAAGTAGTAGTAGTAGTAGTAGTTAGTAGTTGTAGTAGTCATAGTAGTAGTGGTAGTAGTAGATAACATTTAACTTTCTCAATACCTATACCTCTTTGCCCGGCCCAAAAAGATTCTTAGAAAACCATCACATAACCCCGCTACTACCCTCTCCTTCACCACCGCTGCCGCCATACCACCACCATCACCACTTCAATCACAACCACCTCTACTTCAACCACAACCACTACCACCTCCATCTCTACTTCACTCACCAACGTCTAGTCAACGATAAAGCTTCTACTCGGTCGCTCGACCTGCTAGAATTAGCAGCCAAATCTTCCACCAATCACTTTTTTTTTAAAAAGAAGAATTCATTGCAAAATAACTTTCCTAAAGAGACTGTACTTAAATAAAAGACTGGGTGGTCACGACTGGAACGCTATTGATAAGTCTACACCATTAGTGCTGACCTGGGGCTAAAACACAACTACTTTTAATATTTCGGAAGTTGTGTCTGTCTCTACAAGCTAGAAATAACAACTAAATGTCTTTTCAATTACACATTTGTTTTAGAAATAGTCACATTGTTTAATGTCACCCAAGCTACATTACTACAAGGTTGTCATTTTCAGATATATTATATCTTGGACTACATGCCATTGATTGTAGTTCTACCCGTTCAGGTCTGACCTGGGGCTAAACCTCAAAACCGATATTCTCATTTCCTCATTTTGTTTTTGGTTAATTCTTCATTAGACTCTTTCAGGGTTGAAATATGTCAAGCATGTTGTTTAATTCCAGGTCTGATCTAAATAAGTACTGACCTATGATCAGATATATTCCAGCAGTGACCACTGTGTCTGTTTCAACTGCATATATCTAATATATATTTTTTTAAAGAACCGCCAGATGTGATTTGAGGGAGATTTGACTACGCTTCTATAGCAAGTCGAACAAAACTATATGTGTTTTGTTTGTGTAAAAGCACTTACGTTAGTTGGTTTGCAGATGCATTAAGTGTGCTTGTGATTATGGTTGTATATTGAATCTTAGGTCCTATCAAATATACAATTTTTAAAAAAATGGTAAACGGTTAAATTTCGAAAACGGTTAACACTAAAAATCTTAGCAGAATAAGATAGAAATAATGAAGTGGGCGTGAGGGGGAGAGAGAGAGAAAGAGAAAGGAAGGGAAAGAAGCGGAGGGAGGCGCCGTAAGGAAAGAGAGGGAGAAGGTAAGGGAAGGACCGGGTGAAGGATAGGGAGGAGGAAGAAGAGAGAAAGGGAAGGATATAGAGCGAGGAAGAGAGATATTGAAAATAATTTCCCTAAGAGACTAGTTTTAAAGAAAAACATATTTTTGTGTGTGTTGCAAATAACGACAAACCGTTATTTACAGAATTTGTAAAGTTTTTTTTTTACTTCGTTGAAGCATTTCTTAGCAATAACTAAATGTTTTGCATCTCTGTCTGTTAGCAACAGTAACTACATGTTTCTGCGTGGATTCTGTTAGCAACAACTAAACGTTTCTAGAATGTGGTGTATCGATCTGTTAGCAACAGTAACTAGATGTTCCTAGTATGTGGTCTTTCCATCTGTTAGCAACAACAACTAAATGTTTCTACAATGTAGTTTCTCCATCTGTTAGCAACAGTAAGTAAATATTTCTACTATGTGGCCTCTTCATCTGTTAGCAACAGTAACTAGATGGCCCTAGTATGAGGCCTCTCCGTCTGTTATCAACAGTAAGTAAATATTTCTACTATGTGGCCTCTCCATCTGTTAGCAACAGTAACTAGATGGTCCTAGTATGAGGCCTCTCCGTCTGTTAGCAACAGCAACTAAATGTTTCTGTTTGATTTTTCTATTTGTTAGCAACGGCAAACTAAATGCTTCTGTTTGACCATGCCATTTGTTAGTAACAACGACTACATGTTTCTACTATCTAGTCTTTCTATGTTAGCAACAATAAATTAATAACTCTATGTGATCACTGTTAGCAACAGTAACTTAATAACCTCTACTCTGTGGCCTCTCCATCTGTTAGCAACAATAACTAAATGTTTGTTTGATCTTCCCATCTATTAGCAACAGTAACTAGATGTTCCTAGTATGTGGTCCCTCCGTTTGTTAGCAATAGCAACTATACTTCTTTTTGGTCTCACCGTTTGTTAGCCACAACTACATTTCTGGTATGTGGTCTCTCCATCTTTTAGCAACAGTAACTTAATATGTCTGTGGTCACTGGTAGCAGTAGTAAGTTAATATCTCTACTATGTTACCTTTCCATCTGTTAGCGACAGTAACTAAAAGTTTTACATTAATATCAACAACAATGGTAACTAGTACTACTAATGCTATTACTATTACAGCGGCTTTTGCTGCTACTACTGCAACCACCACCACCACCACCACCACCACTGCCGCTACTACTACTACTACTACTACTACTACTGCTGCTGCTGCTGCTGCTGCTGCTGCTGCTGCTGCTGCTGGCATCACCAGTATTATCTGTTCCACAAACACATGTACTCCTAACTTAATTCTCAGACAGAATCAGTGTGACACAATAGAACAAGTCTGGACTTTTGAATTATGAGTACAGACCATGTGACAGGCTTCAATTAGTTTCCGCCACAAACAAGACTCGGATTTCGGATTGACTCGAATCTATGATAAAGGATACTTACCCACGTATCCACGCAGTGGGATCGAAGCCGGGATCGCGTGATTGCTGCATCAATTTCATACACAAGTGAGCGCGCGCATTCACTCAAACGCGCATGCGCAGACATGCACGCACGCATACACACGCACACGTTCTCGAATATTCATTTCTGCTCTAGGCACAAGGCCCGAAATTTTTTGAGAGCGGGGTCAGTCGATTAGATCGACCCCAGTACTCAACTGGCACTTAATTTATCGATCTCGAAAGGACAAAAGGTAAAGTCGACATCGGCGGAATTTGAACTCAGACCGTAAAGACAGACGAAATACTGCTAAGCATTTCGCCCGACGTGCTAACGTTTCTGCCAGCTCGCCGTCTTCACTTTCTCGAATATTGCTTGGCTCTGTGTCAGTATTTGACTAACGTATTTTTGTTTTGCTTGTTTTTGTGTGTGACAGATCAGTTACACTGCTTAGTCTAACACTACCCTTTGGCCCATTGACTCGGCAGAGTGAGGTCGTACTCACTCAGAGTACCGACACTCTTGACACTTCTCTAAATGCCCAAACTAAAACTCAACCCGCAAAACAAATCTCCATCCTCTTCTTAAACATCCGCGAACTCTGATTCCAACATATTCTCCCCACTCACACACACAGGGCCGTCTTAACAGCATTATAGCCTCCTAGGTAAATCACTGCACTAGGACCTATAGTTTTTATTTATTGATTGAAAACCACAATATGCCTAGGCCTGTGACGCCCATTTCTGCTATCTAAGCTATATTCTTTACTCAAACTTCACCCCAAAACTTAATGTTTGCGCATACCTAGATACGTTTCGAGTAACATATGTTACTCAAGTACCCAAAATAACAAGGAGTTTTTACCTCATAAACAGGAGTTATACCACAGTCATTTTGTGATCTTTGCTACCCTGGTATCTATTAACCAATTTATTTTGTCCGAGTTAATTATTAACTAAGAGAAAATAAATACATATAATATATATATATATATATATATATATATATATATATATATATATATATACATAGTTGTTATATTTTTTGATATCTAAATAGGCTAGATATGATGATGTCTATTTACAGTAAACCAATATGCTGTGCACGGTCTTTAGCGTTCTCATAATTTCTCGTTGCTTTCATTATTTTTCCATTACTAACAAGCAATGCACCCAGTATTAGCCTCTATCCTCTCCTAACTCTTCACTGTCTCTCTTTCTCATATAATCTGTACGTAGCTACTTTTCCCTCTCACCCACTCACATAAATATATTACATATACACAGAAACTAAGTACATTTCGTTTTTCCGTTTCGGTTTTTCCTTTTCTGTCTTCAAATTTTTCTTTCGTCTCAATGTCACGCTAAAATAAAACTTCAATCTTTAACAAAATTTATTTATAGACCTAGCTGTTAACAAAGCGCTATTTATGCAAATCGGATTTGCCGGTTTTACTGTAGACCTTAATAGTTACTACTATGGATCTTTTCTGTTTGGCTGCCAGCATCAATTCTGTTCGAATTGATTTCATATTCAGTATAATGATACACTTTTATAGGCTAATTAATGACGTGAAAGTAATTTCGCTATAAATCAATAAATAAAGAGTTATTAGTAATTAACATTTGAAAATCTTGGTAATTTTAGCCAATCGTAAACCACAGACACATTCATGTCTGTTTCGATAGTAACAAGCGGAACATGAGAAATCTCTTGCCTGTTGCCATGGTAACATTTTTGAAAAGTCTGCGAGGAAGCACGTGTCGATTATTTGTGTGATTATTTGTGTGATTATTTGTGTGATTATGACAGCAAGCTCCAGTAACTTCGCTTCTATGATGGAAAAATTGAAAACAGAGGTGGACATTGTGTCGTACCTTCAAGAAAAGGGTGTTATACCCAAAAGAAAATTATGGCGTGGTGGGAATATTTACTGGTGATACTGGCACCGAGAATGTATAGAGTCTGTGTCGGTAAGGAAAGACACGTGTTTTGAAGGTGGGACCCTTCCTCTTAGGACTGAAGTGCTCTTCCTTTACTCATGGGTTAAAGAATTGACTTCAGTTCGGCTTTGTGTTGAAGAACTGGGGATGAACCATTGCACAGTTGTTGATTACAACAACTGAGTTAGAAAAATATGTGGTGGTCCTGGCGACGAAACAGTCTTCTCAAGACGTAAGTACAACGGAGGAAGGGTCCTACCTGAGCAGTGAGTTTTCGGAGGAGTGTGTCGTGAGACCAGACAGGTTTGTCTGTATGCAGTACCATGTCGGAATCGTGACACACTAGAAGAATGCATACGGGAACTACAATTTTCAGCGATTTGTGGAGGGTGTACTCTCACATCCTGAAATTGATGGCTACAATTTTGAGCATAGAATGGTGAACCACAGCGTTGAGTTTGTTAACTCGAAAGATGGTACCCACACTCAACAAGTGAAGAGTATGTGGGCCTCTGTGAAGCGAAGTAATAAACGATGCTGTGGCACTCACCTTTCTATGGTAGATTCATATCTCTGTGAATTTATGTGACGCAGGAGGTATGAAAATTGTGATTTGTTTGAAAAGTTAATTGAATGCATTTCTAACATTCGTTTATAATTTTAAAAATATTTTGTAATGTGTTGCTTATTGCATGCTTAAATGTTTATTTTTTAAGCATATTTTGTTCACTCTTAATTTCATATATAGCATATAAACATATACATCTTTTGGGACATTGTCATTTTATAAGATTTTGCTGGCAAATTTTTAAATTAACATAAACATTTATTTACATGAAAGAAGATTACCGGAGAACTTTCATCTAATCCTTCGAAATCTTTCTGTTAAAAATTGTAATGTGTTTATCGCTTGTAGCGTGTTGTTTATTGCATTTGCATTAAATGCATATCTGAATGCTTAAATGTTTGGTTTTTAAGCATATTTAAATTGTAATTAAACATATTTAAATTGTAATGTGTTCATCGCATTTGCATTAAATATATATTTAATGCTTAAATGTTTGTTTACTCGTTCCTTTTTGTTATTGAGCATTGAGGTGGTTGTGAGGTGTGCAATAATCTTAATTAAATCTCATTACTAAAATATAGACCTTAT
>NC_068987.1:64712242-64713066 GCF_001194135.2 Octopus bimaculoides | reverse complement strand
TGCTGTACTCTTTCACCACAACTTTCTCTCACTCTTACTTCCTGTTTCTGTTGTGCCTGTAATTCAAAGGGTCAGCCTTGTCACACTGTGTCACGCTGAATATCCCCGAGAACTACCTTAAGGGTACACGTGTCTGTGGAGTGCTCAGCCACTTGCGCGTTAATTTCACGAGCAGGCTGTTCTGTTGATCGGATCAACTGGAACCCTCGACGTCGTAAGCGACAGAGGGCCAACAACAACAATGTATTATGTATGTATTATGTAAGGAGTATTCCTCGACTTAAAGTAGTAGGCATGTACTATGAGTGCTCTGTTTGGTTTACCATTGAAACTCCAGTTTCAACAGCAACTGAATATGTGATGTTGAGAGACCGACTATCAGAAGCGGCTATATGTAGTTTTTTTCCTTGAGCAGATAAAGATTAAAGTAAAAATGAAAAAGCAAACCGTTTGCATCACTTGAAAAAGACGTTTAATTTAGATCGAGAATATAGCTATACAGAGTCTCTATCTGTCTGTATGTATGTATGTATGTAATCGTTTAAGGGAGGGTCGTCGCCATACTCCTCCAACAAACCCTTCTGAGGAGCGCTCGAATTAGGTTTTACTCCAAACACTTGCGTGAAAAGCGCTTTGGTAAGATCGGCTGAAACGTATGATTAATACTGTTTGTATAAATGTTAATACACGTACAGCATGTATGCTACTGACGCAGTAAGTCTTGTGCTGTGTGCAACATGAATGTACTATAAAGTATATCTATTGTAGTAATGTAAATTCTAGCCTTCACTATGTTTATAATCCAACACACTGGATATATATAT
>NC_068987.1:64709234-64711640 GCF_001194135.2 Octopus bimaculoides | reverse complement strand
TGTAAACTCTACAATGGATCTTGTCAATCTCCACCTGCACAACTACCTCAATGTTCATTGACAAAAAGAAACAAACATTTAAGCATTCAATATACATTTAATGCAAATGTGATAGACAATACGTTACATGCGATAAATACATTACAATTTTTAACAGAAAGATCTGGAAGAATTAGACGAAAGTTCTCCGGTAATTTTCTTTCATGTAAATAAATGTTTATGTTAATTTAAAAGAGAAAAACAGTTTTAAAACTCTGAGCGAGATGTTGGCAAATAAACTTTAATTTAAAAGATTTATCAAAAAAAAATTTTCTTAGCTGTTATAAGTGAAGGGAAAAGTATTCATCGAGATTCGAAACCGCTTTTCCGGATTGCTCTCACTGTAGTGAGGGGAGGACAGCTATTAAGACTCCGAGAATAACAAGATAGTATGAAATCATGATTTCCTTAACCACAAATAAAACGAGATGGCTCCCAACACGTAATCGAAACCAGTTCGCCAATTTACTTTATGAGCTTGGCTTGCTGCTTACTACATAGGTTAGACGTCAGTTGACGATCATTGGTTAAAAAATAAACGACGAGTAAATAGTCAAAAAGCAAAGAAGTTGATATAACATTGATTTAGGTCAGTAGAAAAAAAAATTTACTGCTTAAAAAAAAAAAAACTAATACGAAACAAAACAGTGGGGCTCGTCCGGGATTCGAACCCGGGACCTCTCGCACCCTAAGCGAGAATCATACCCCTAGACCAACGAGCCGCTTACATCAGCGGTGGCGTTATTTATATCATATATACCGTAAGTACAGCAGTCAGCTTGCGTTGCTGATGTTCAGCAGCTTCAATCAGGAAATACATCTTTTTTGTTAATCCCACTATGCCGGAAACATGATTATTACCGTCTTCTCTGAATATAACAATTTTTACTCCTTTCGCAGGCATTGTTAACTGTATTAAATGAGTGAAGGAAGAAATCAGTGAAAAGTACATGTGCTTGTGTGTGTGTGTGTAAGTGTTATGTATATATGTGTATGAGAGCACAGAAGCAGCCTATAAAGCAAATAATGTTTACATGAACTTTGTGGATTCCAGTAGTCATCAAATCTGTTATATACAAGTATAGAATGTGGAAAACAAAAACAAGCTCAGAGTAACAACAGAAGAGGCCTCAGAATGTGTGAGTGCGTGCATGCGTGTATATGAATGTGTGCATGCGTGTGTATATGGATGTGTGTGTGTGTGTGTAGCAGCCTAGCATGCCGCTTACGGACTTACTTTTCTATGACATTGTTTATAAGTGACAAAGGGTTAAAATCATAATATGAATGTATATTAAGTTTATATCTTAATGTACCAGCGACTTGTTTCCAAATTGTCTTCGTCTTCTAGCCAGCCATAATAAGCCTAAAATTTGACACTTATCTATCCGTTTCCTCTGCGATGCAAAAATAATTCTCTGTCTCCTACGCATTCAAAATAATTCGTAAGATCGTTCATCACATGAAAGCGTTTGTGAAATATTGACTTCAAAGGAAATCAGAGCAGACCGCGAGTCCGCCTCGTCAGGCTCTTTGGAATTTACCATGCATGCATTATACATATATACATGTATGAGCCAACGAAAGAACCTCTCTCTCTTTGCCGTTGTCGCTTTACTTGATGGACTAACGACTCTGTGAACGGAATAGCCGAGCAGAATAATCTTTTTATGTTATTATATTATTGTCACAAAGGCAAAGGATGAGTTAGTGGAGAGTGACATTGCTGGGACAAGTGAGATGTTATGGGTATTCATTCATTCATTTATTCATTCATGAGAAAAAGTAAAAATAAAAACAAAAATTCAGAATGAGTATTCAAAGTCAATTACATTGTGCTATAAAGAAATCATGGCTCTATTACAGCATCGCTATGTATCATAAAGCTCAGTGAATGCAGAAGGCTGTTTTTCTTTGATATATCTTATTAAACAACTCGCTGTTATTATACACGCAAAGGCGGCGAGCTGGCGGAATCGATAACAGCGTCGGATAAAACGCATAGCGACATTTCGCCGGTCCTTATGTTCTGAGTTCAAATTCTGCTGAGGTCAACCATTACCTGTCATCCTTTCGGTGTCAAATAGATACCAGTCAAGCACTGAGATAGATGTAATTGACGACGAAAATAAAGAATACGTACACCCGGTGCTGAGGGTTTAGGGTTTAGGATTAGGATTAGGATTTTTGTTACGCCGAAAACATCTTTTTCTCTTAGTCTTCTTAACAAAAAAACGTACATCGCAAGTTATTTCATGTTAAAGTTGTCGTATTTCTGTAATTTCAACCAATGACTGACGTCCATTCAGCCGAATTTATTAAGTGCTGACTACGTAAACAAACGATTCTGAAACGATTCTGGCGGTG
>NC_068987.1:64703701-64707429 GCF_001194135.2 Octopus bimaculoides | reverse complement strand
TGGGGATCTTTTCCTTTTGGCCGGCACATAGAAAAAATAATTTTTTGTAACTAAACACTTTCAAATTTCGTATACTGGTAGAATGTGTCATTTAAAACATCATTTACTCTTGGCGTTTTTAAGAAAATTCTTTGTCAACATCTTGTTGACAAACCACAGAAGTAATTGTTTTCACCCCAATAGACGTCATTGATTGGTTGAAATTACCGAAATCCGACAACTTTAACACGAAATAACTTCGAAAATAAAGAATTTTCTTAAAAACGCCAAGAGTAAATGATGTTTTAAATGACACATTCTACCAGTATACGAAATTTGAAAGTTTAGTTACAAAAAATATTTTTTTCTATGTGCCGGCCAAAAGGAAAAGATTCGGAAGTTGGTCAGTAGCAAAAAAAAAAAAAAAAAGGGACTTCTGGAGGAGAAGGTAATCAAAAGAATGTCAACAGTGAGTGTATAACGAATCTGAATGAGCTAAACAGAAATAACTGGCGACTTAAGCCCTGATGTACGTAAAGTAATAAATCTTTGAAAAATGTATTCTCGTCTCCATTAGTTTGTTTGCATATAGCTTAACAAAGCTCTAACTGGTGACTCCGACGATAGAAGAACAGCTCTTGCTATCGAAACAAACACTGATGCTACCACAGTTCTGGCCTAAGAGGGATGAACTGTGGTTCGCGCAGGCGGTACCTCAATTCGATATAAACAAGGTAACGAAGTACTCTCACGTTGTGGCGGCACTAGAAGAAGATATAGCAACGAGAGTGCTGGACATTTTAACCCCCACCAACGAAAAAATACGCTATATTGAAAGATAGGCTAGTGGATACATTCCGATGCAATGAAAGAGAAGCAGCAGCCAAGATATTGGAGGAGGAATTAGGCGATTCCAAGCCTTCGGAACTGATGAACAGGATGTTGGCATTAGTCCCCCCCTTCCCGCAGGTGAGTCACTTTCCTCCGCAAGCTGCCACTCCAGGTCCAGGGCCTCATAACACAGACCGAAATCAAGGACCTGCGGCAATTAGCAAAGACAGCTGACAAACATTTTTTATCCAGTGGTGTCATGGTCAACGCCATAAGGTCGGCCCTGAGACAGGGTAGGGTTAAACATGATGACCTGTACTTCTACCACGCAAAGTTCGGTGAAAAGGCGACAAAGTGCAAACAAGCATGTAGCTTCGGGACCTTTTTACCAGTGACCCAGGGAAATCCAGACACAACCAAATGTTCCTCTATGTCCGCGATCGCAGCTCCGGACGCAGGTTCCTAGTCGATACAGGAGCAGAAGTCAGCGTGATCCCGGCGTCGGCAAGGGACCTCCGTCACGGAAAGCAGAGCCAACCTTTAACAGCTACGAACGGGTCCACAATCGAGGCATACAGTCGTCGCACCCTTTCTCTCAACACCGGTTCACGAAAATACACATGGGCATTCACCATCGCCGATGTCCATCAGCGCATAATCGGTGCAGACTTTCTTCGAGCACACTTGCTGCTGGTTGATTTGCGGGGAAGACGACTCCTCGACAACAACACATACGCTTCCGTGACTCTTTCAACAACTGCACATGGCGTCCTCCGCATAGCAATCATCTCGCAGACCAAGAACGAATTCTTGAATCTTCTTCTAATTCGTCCCCATCTCACTACTCCGACATTCTCCAAACCTACAGCCCACCACGTGGTGACACATCACATCTCCACCCCCCCCCCCAGTGCACAGCCGCGCATGTCGTCTATCATCAGACAAATTTGCAATTGCAAAGGCCGAGTTCGACAATATGGAGGCGTTGGGCATAGTTCGCCGATCAAGCAGTCCCTGGTCATCACCCCTGCATGTGGCCCCCAAATCCAACGGAGGTTATCGACCCTGCGGAGATTACCGCCATCTCAACGCGGATACGACACCTGACCGCTACCCCATTCCACCTATACAGGATTTTTCAGCCCAGCTAGCCGGGTGCTCGATTTTCTCCAAAGTTAACCTCATCCGGGGATATCGCCAAATACGAGTACAAGACGACGATGTCCCGAAAACCGCTGTGATCACTCCTTTCGGTCTGTACGAATTCCTACGTACACCATTGGGCTGAAAAACGCAGCACAATCCTTCCAACGCCTGATGGACACTGTGTGCAGAGGAATCGATTTTGTCTTTGCTTACTTAGATGATATCCTTACAGAGCTACATAAAAAGCATCTAATGACGCTCTTTGATCGGCTGGAACAGTATGGTTTAGTAATCAAGCCCGCCAAGTGCGTTTT
The DNA here is from genome assembly GCF_001194135.2 of Octopus bimaculoides. NCBI lineage: Eukaryota > Metazoa > Mollusca > Cephalopoda > Octopoda > Octopodidae > Octopus > Octopus bimaculoides. The sequence continues at coordinate 64,705,159 of NC_068987.1, read as the reverse complement.
TGGTGCAACAGAAATCGACTTCTTGAGACATCGAAACACAAATGCCGGCGCTACACTCCTGCCAGAAAAAGGAAAAAGGTATCCTATCCTTTCCATGCCCCACCACAAGCAAGGCTCTACATCAATTCGTGGGCATGGTAAATATTTACCATCGCTTCATCCCTTCTGCAGCAAAAGTGATGAGACCCCTATACAAAAAGAGAGTTCAAAAAGGCAGGTGGAATGGAATAGTACGATGACTTCAGCCTTCGAATCCACAAAGCAAGCCCTGGCTCGAGTAACCATGCTGTCCCATCCTCATATGTCAGCTTGGACTGCATTCACAGTTGACGCATCCGACACAGCCTTCTTCAGCCGACAACTACGACCCCATGAACAGAAATACAGTGCTTTTGACAGGGAACTACTGGCTGTCCATCTAGGTGTCCGCAACTTTCGCTATTTCCTTGAAGGCCGCACGTTTACAGTATTCATGGATCACAAACCACTCACGTTTCAGTTTCCGTCTACCAAATCTACTCACAAGGCTTACGTCGGCCTGAGGTTATAGTAGAAGACACTTGCCTAACGCGCAACGCAGTGGGATTGAACTCGGAACCATGTCGTTGGGGAGGCAAGCTTCTTACCACACAACCACGCCTATGCCTATTTCTTAATATTTCAGAAATTTTTCTCAACAACGATTTCAATTCAAAAGGCGATCAGGTATATAAAATACCAGTATTAGTTTCTTGTATTCTTTTACTTGTTTCAATCCTGTCGGTCTTACGGGGACGCTAAACAAACCAGCTTTAGTTGTAAAGTGTTGGTGGTAGACAAACACAAAGACACGCACACGCACGCACACGCGCGTACACACACAAAAACACACACACACATGTGAAGGCGCATGGCTTCACATATATGTGAAGGCGAATGGCTCAGCGGCTAGAGCGTCGGGCTCACAGTCATGAGGTAGTGAGTTCGATTCCCGGACCGGACCGTGTGTTGTGTTCTTGAGCAAGATACTTTATTTCACGCTTCTCCAGTTCACTCAGCCGTAGAAATGAGTTGCGACGTCACTGGTGCCAAGCTATATCAGCGTTCGCCTTTCCCTTGGATAACATCGGTGGCGTGGAGAGGGGAGGCTGATATGCATGGGTAACTGCTGGTCTTCCATAAACAACCTTGCCCGGACTGGTGCTCCAGAATGTAACTTTCCAGGTGCAATACTATGGTAATTACTGACGGAAGGGTTCAGTCTTACTGCGTGGCACCTTCGGCATGTATCTTCTACTTTAGCCTGGGGTCAACCAAAACCTTGTGAATGGATTTGGTAGACGGAAACTGAAAGAAGCCCATCGTTTATATATATGCATCGGTCCAGACGCGTTTTCCACTGTTCGAAGCAGTCCTAGAAATCATGGGAAGTGATACTTTTTAAAACCTCCGTCGTTTTTTTCTTCACCTCTTCCACAT
>NC_068987.1:64701835-64703433 GCF_001194135.2 Octopus bimaculoides | reverse complement strand
AGTAAAATGTCTGGTTAGAAGTTTGACCAGGAGGCACAAATTCTGTGTGGACAATTCCTTTCGCATCGATGAAACAAATCAGCATCGTCTTGACATTGGACTTCACTTGGCGCGCTTTTTTGGGGCGTGGTGACATTGAATGCTTCCATTGACTTGATTTCTGATTCGTTTCCGGGTCGTAGCCGTAGCACCAGCTTTCATCATCAATTATGAATTTCGGAAAAGGTTCTGATCAACTCCCAAGTGTTCTTTTAGCTCACGACACACGTTCAGTCGCGACTGCTTTTGATCTTTCGTGAGCAAGCGAGACACAAATTTTGCTGCAACTCTTCTCATTCGCAGTTCCTCACTCAAAATTCGTTGGCAGGAGTTATATCAACAAGTTCATTAATGACACCAGTCATATCGACAAGTTCGTTAATTGTTCGGCGACGGTCCTCTAAGATCACTTCAGGAATTTTCGTGATGTTTTCCTTTGTTCAGGAGGTCGACGGTCACCCTGAACAAGGCTGGTCTTCAAGAGAGAAGTGATCATTTCTAAAGCGTGAAAACCACTCGTGAACTTGTGATTTGTTCATGACAGCGTCCTTGTAAGCTGTTTGAAGTATGAGAACTGTATTGGCCGCCGTTTTCCCCAACAGCAAACAAAATTTCACGGAAGCACGCTGTTCTTTCGTTTCAACCATCGCAAAAATCGACGAACAAGGGAGAAGCACTGCAAAACGAAGACACACCACATAGCAGTACGACTTCACTCGACGACGCCGGTTGGCAGACTGATGCCTGAGGGGTGCATAAAGTGGCTTCTAGCGGCGGAAACCCGAACTACAACGAGCTTGTTCCACAGAGAATGTTTCCGGTTACTTTTGGGTACCCCCTCGTCTATCTATCTATCTATCTATCTATCTATCTATCTATCTATCTATCTATCTATCTGTCTGTCTGTCTGTCTGTCTGTCTGTCTGTCTGTTTATTTTTCTGTTTTTTTTGTCTGTCTGTCTGTCTGTCTGTCTGTCTATCTGTCCGTCCGTCCGTCCGTCCATCCGTCCGTCCGTCTCTCTGTCTAAATTCTTTTTCTAAAACAACTTTTGTTTCACTTAATATCATATCAAAAGCAAAGTAACAATGTTTCGTTTTATGATCCAGAAAACAATCCCACTGAAGTTAGCAGAGTTCTTTGGAAAATGAAATAAAACAATGCACCATAGTACCCGGCAAAGAAGTTCAACTAGGAGAATGTTTCTCTTTGACACAGTTTATTTCGAAGTTCTTTAGGTGTGGTTGCATGGTTAAGAAGCATGCTACCCAACCATGTGACCTTGGGTTCAATTCCACTGCGCAACACCTTGGGCAAACGCCTTCTAATATAGCCCCGGCCTAACGAAAACTTGATACTCATATTTTAGCTTATATTTTTTATTTCAAAGCAAATGTCGCTTTTTCACTTTCTCCTCTCTTTCAGTTTCTGCTCTCTTCAAAGCATAAAGAAAAAAAAAAATTACGGAAATTAACGAATGATCGTATGATCCCATATAAACAACCTTATGATCGAGTTGACAACTTTCCTGCTTCAAACGAAAGAATGCCATAAAATAATT
>NC_068987.1:64698521-64701036 GCF_001194135.2 Octopus bimaculoides | reverse complement strand
GAAACATCTGACGAAAGTGAAACATTGGGTGTTTTTAGCTTTTTGAAAGCGAGGAGGTGATGGGTATGCTAGGTGGGGGAAGGGGCATTGAGTATTTCTTTAAAAAAAAGTAAACTTTAAAAAAAATATTTCCCAGATTCGTAATCTCAATATTTTTCTACATAAAAAAAAAAAAAATCGTAAAAGTTACAAATTAAGACAGGGGGAAACTAAAATTTTGAAAACGTGCTTTCTGAGCAAATCGTATTAACCACCTTTTATACGATGAAACAATTCATAGTTTGTAATCCTTCTTAAGAACAGAAAGCACTTTCATGCAAATCCATGCAAATTGTACCCTCTCCTCTTCACTTTTAAGCAAACGTTACGCCAATACGCTATTACGCCAATATTTCAGTTCACTATATATCTACTGTGCTGATTCTGCCCATAAGAAGGCAACAAATAGTGCAATATGACTGTATGTCATAACAGCCGGGCAACGCCGGGATGCCATTGCTAGTGCGCGTGCGTATGTATTTATGTATATATGTATATATCTATGTATCTATGTATCTTTGTCTCTGTATCTGTGCTTGTCACCTACCACCGCTTGACAACTGATGCTGGTGTGTTAACGTCCCGGTAAATTGGCGGTTGGGCAAAGAGACCGATAGAATAAGTACTAGGCTTGAAAAAATAAAGCCTAGGTTCGATTTATTCGATTAAAACCCTTCAAAGCAGTGCCCGAGCATGGCTGCAGTCAAATGACTGAAACAAGTTAAAGATAAAAGATAAAAAATGTGTGTGTGTGTGTGTACACAGTGCAGAAGTAACGCCGTTTTGTATTTGAAATTTCTAGTTTCTAATTGAGTTTCTTTTTCATTTCTTTAAACTCCTGTGCTTTCTTTCAGTTCCTTATTCGTTTCTTTAAATAATGTAATAAATTTGTGTTCAATAAAAAATTACTTAATAAATTTTGACCTTTCAATTTTGGGAAAAAAGTGCGGATTATACTCGAGGATTTACGGTAATCTGATGGTGCCACGATAAAATAAGTGAAACGCTTGTTTAATGCGTATATTCACCCCACCCAGCATTCTGCGTTGACTGAGCATTGTAATGGATTTGATTGATACCCATTAACTTTTATAGTTTACTCGTTACGGTCATTGGACAGCAGCCATGCCGGGAGAGCACTCAAAGCGTTTTGTCGGATAAATCGACACTAGCTGAGTTATCTCTTTATTCTTTTAAAGTCTGGTACTTATGTCGAATTGACGCGGACGTAAACAAAACAACACAGGTTGTCAAACGGTGGTGGGGGAAACACCAATATAATGACACACACACATACATATTTGCATGTATGCATACATCCCCATCGCGCGCGCGCACACACACACACAGACATGCATACATGCTCATACACAGACATACATACATGTATACATACACACGTACATATTCATACATAGATACATACTTACATGCATACATGCATATTCATACATACATGTACACACACACACACACACACACGCACTCACACACATGCATACGTACATTCATACATATGTACAAACAAAAATACCCTGTTGTTGATGTTGAAATTCCATTGGCAAGAAATTTTAAAATAAAACTGAATGACATACACACACACATACATACGCACACGCATCCATTCATCCATACATACATGCATACATACATACATAACTGTACTTACACACACACATGTACACACATAAACATAAACAAAATTGAGCTAAGAGAAATAACTCAGAGTGGCAGTGGCATGTATTTTAACAACATAGACAAATATAGGTATATCAGATACCACCATACAACATAAACTCGTGATTTATTAAAATCATCTCCGCTTTAAGAATCAATAAAGACCAGCTCCACTCGAGAAGAAGGGGAGATAATCTCAAGATTCAGGGATTTTCCATAGTTGACATGCTATTAATGAAAAGATTATTGCCTGAAGCTAAGAGAACAGTCGATGATATACGTTTCTGGTTCAATAACCAGCATCCGCACCAGAATGGAAAATAAGCATGGTGCCAGGAGGATTACTTAATGAGGAATGGACTGTTGATAAACATGAGTTCCACCTAACCCTTTTCCTTACTCTTTGTCTTGTTTACGCGTAACCTCTTACTCTTATCACCACTTCTCCTTAATATATCTTTCTGTCTCTCACATACTCTATTCATTTCCTTGTTTATATGTATGCAACGCGTGGAAATTAAAGATAAATGAATTAGTGTATATGTGCGCGCATGTATTTCTGCTGCTACATATCAAATAAAAAATATCTTTTAGTTGAATATCTTTTATCTTTTACTTGTTTCGGTCATCAGACTGCGACCATGCTGGAGCACCGACTTGAAAAGTTTAGTTGAGTAAATCGATACCAGTACTTACTTTTTAAAGTCTGGTACTTACTCTATCGGTTACGGGAGCGTAATCAAAACGAGACCGGTTGTCAAGCGGTGGTAGGGGACAATACACACACGCGCGCACGCAC
>NC_068987.1:64693212-64693875 GCF_001194135.2 Octopus bimaculoides | reverse complement strand
ATATATATATATATATACACACACACAAACTTAGATAAACTTAGATATGTTTCGACCAAAGATTGGTCCAAGCCGTGTCTAACTTAATAGCACCACCTGATAGGATTATCTAAATCCTTTTTACTGTCAAGTTTGGTCTATGGTCCATTCAAGTAGTGAGTTCTTATTGAGTGAGTTGTATCCAGGTATGGGTGGCTTGTCTGGTATTCTTTGAAGAAATCTATCTAGACTCCGTTTAAAACTGATAGGATCCTTTTCTTCTTTTATCTGTTTCGGGACAACGTTAAACACGGCAGGGCCTGTTGAGGAAAAGAAATTATGCCGCAGTGTACCTATATGTTGTGATCATGAATTGGGCAGGGGACGTATGGCTTGTGGTCTCAGCCTTGGATGAACCTTGAAACTAATGTTCAGGTCGTTTGGGCAATGCTGGTGGTATATTTTCCACATCGTATAGATGATGTACCGCTCGCGGCGGCGCTGGAGAGAGTAGAGCTTCAAGGCTTTAAGGCGGTCCCAGTAATCAATATCGGTCATGCCTTCAATTCGTTTAGTGAGTGCCCTCTGGGGTGATACAATCCTCGAGAAGTTATGTTTAGTATGGGGAGACCACAAAGGGCAGCAGTATTCGAGGTGTGGCCGTACAAAGGAGGAGAAAAGTGG
>NC_068987.1:64692184-64693202 GCF_001194135.2 Octopus bimaculoides | reverse complement strand
ATGGGGAGACCACAAAGGGCAGCAGTATTCGAGGTGTGGCCGTACAAAGGAGGAGAAAAGTGGAATGATGACACCTTGTTCTCTGGACCGGAAGGTTCTTAAGATCCAGGAGCTCATCCTACCAACTATATTGACCTTATTGTTGATGTGGGCACTCCAGTTGAGATTGTTGTCAACAATTACACCCAGATCACTGATATTATTGGATGCCGTGAGCGGTTCCCCTGAAGGAAGAGAGTATGGCTGTTTTAGTACAGACTTTCTTCCAAAATGCATCAGCTCAAATTTTCCCTCGTTCACTTTCATTTTGTTTTTATCTGCCCATTGACTCACAGCATATAGATCAGTCTGGAGTTGGGATCGGTCTTCTTCTAAATTGATGATTTGCTGGAGCTTAGTGTCATCAGCAAATATTTTCACTTTGCAGTGATTTACGACGGTGGAAAGGTCATTTATATAAATTATAAAGAGGAGCGGGCCTAAGACAGTCCCCTGAGGGACACCACTGGTGACTTTTGCTGGGCTTGAGTGGACTCCATCGACCACAACTTCTTGTGTTATGTTCTCCAGGAAATACTTAATCCAGTGTAGAAGTTTTCCATGGATTCCAACTTTTGCCAATTTTGCGAGTAAGATATTATGGTCAACCCTGTCGAAGGCTTTACTGAAGTCAAGATATATGACATCAGCGTCCGAGCCTGTTCCCAAGGCTTTAAGTATATCTTCAATGTGGTGTAAGAGCTGTGTTAGACAGTCCTTGCCACAGCGAAAGCCATGCTGGTTTGCATTTAGGAGTTTGTGGGTCTCCAGGAAGTCAGCTATCCTTGATCTTACTACCCTTTCAAACACTTTAATGATGTGGGAGGTGAGTGAGATTGGGCGATAGTTGACTGCGAGGGATCTGTTTCCTTGTTTGAAAACCGGGATGACAGACTGGGATAGGAGCTGTTTCGGTATATAACCTGAGTCTAAAGAATTTCTCCAGATGTTGGTCAGAGGAACTGCAAGTTGGTGTCTA
>NC_068987.1:64686741-64689241 GCF_001194135.2 Octopus bimaculoides | reverse complement strand
TGGACCGAGCTTGTGATTCAAATGGATTCAAATAGGCAGCCGTTCATTCTGATCATTGAGATCCTTTTGTACATCGAAGCGATCCAGGATCTAAAAACAGTACTGAGATTTGCTGCATTGCCAAGTTGAAATGTCGGCTCCGTAGAAACTTTACAGTGATCTAATTTTAACACTGGCGCCAGATTTATTGCCAATTCTCTCTTCGATGAGTCAAAGAGCGAGTTTCTAAATGGTCACTCGGACTTTTAGAAATAGCAGCTAAATTATACAAAGTCATGCCCAACGTCTTAAATAAGAAAAGAACACATTAGATATGGAAATCTGCATTTTGCACTTCGGTATTGGTGGTTGAATAAAGTCTGAAGCCCTGCAAGAAAACTTGAAGTGGGATGACAAGCTCCCGTTGGTTAAGATTCCTAGGACCAACAGAGACGAAGAAAATTTCGCGTGCTCCACCGTAGATACTTTTGTGGGGTACGCGCAGAGTCAGCTGTCATTTTTTCTGTTTATTTTCTTGTTCTAGGTGAAGTTTTTCTCCATAGAAAAATCAATGCATGGCGGGTTTCTCGAAGTACTTGAGTTTGTTCACAAAGCGCTTTGACCTGAAGCAAAGAAATATGCTCTCTCCTCATCCCGTAAAAACTGTGCATTATGTCCCTGTGCACCACACGTCTGCTTGTGGACTCCGCCACTTTGAACTACTCAGTGATAATTTTCATCAACAAACTGGAATAATCGTTATTGATGTTTTGAACGTTGGATAAACTCAGCTGTCTTGATAACGTTTGACCATTGAGAATATTTCTTTCAAGGACGCCCCTTGTCAGAGGCATCCAACCCTTTTCTGCTCTTAAACACGAATGATATGGGTATTAAGTATGATGCCGAATCACTTCTGAAGTTGCACATTGTCAGTGCTGAACTGTATTTGTGATGACGACTACTTCGGTCATGAACGGAAAAAATTGCTGGTGTTCAAGCAAAGCTGCGGCCCCATTTGCGTAGACATGCATTTCCATTCAACCAGCTGTTGAATGCATAAAAGGACGCGAGCGAATTTTTCTTTACACTGTGCAATTCTGCCCGTTTATGCCTCGGTTCATTGTGCCTCAGTACTTTAACTAGTTACAGGAAGAAAAAGCGAATAGCCAGTGGAGCTGAAAAGCTTGTCCTATGGCTCTCTCAGAATGCATTATGTAATGCTGTGCATTTTACACTTCCATTCATTTTGGATACATTATCACATTTCAGTAAGGATAGCAAACTATCGGAGACACAAACTGAAGACAAATCATTTCTGTCTCTTTTTGTCTTGTCTTCCCCTCGTCCTCTTCGGGCAAGTTCTACGAAGCAAACTTCTGACAAATTTGCTACAAACTTCTTAACTGGATATAAATGTAGTAAGTGAATTGTTATCCAGTTGCATTGGGAATTCTTATGAGGAGTGAAGTAACTTGGACGATCTAGCAGCAGGTCATTGAGCTTATTAACTACAACCAGCTGGTTTAAGAGAAGACAAACCGGTGGGGAAAATTAGCGTGGCATTTGGAGGACTAGGTGTTCCGAGAAGTAACAGAAGCCGGTCCACAAGCAGCTGATTTTCGCTCTAATTCCTATTCCTAGATCGAATTTTCTCAGAGCTCCTACGCCACTTTTCGGCAGAAAGTTATTATGACTACGAACCGTCTGATCTTAATCACCCAAATAACCAGTTTCTCAAGAATTGTGATCTCATAGCCACTTCAGAGACATATTGGCTGGACTTTGACGCCTTGAAGGCAGATTGTTACAGTACCAAGCGTTTCAATGAGCAGAAGTCACGTATTTCGAACTCACTGACTGAGTTACTTGAACTTTAGAATCCCCATAGAGATGCCTTCCTGGAACTCTTCAAACAACTTCAAATCACTGTAACACAGCTTGCAAGAGGTGCAGCCTGTGAACTCAGTTTTTCAAAACTTACCTGGAATTCTTTTGTAGATAACAGACTGAACAATTTAAGCACGATTCCCAGGAGTTGATGAAAAAGAAAAAAGAAAAAAAAGATAAAATTTTAAGACAGCTTTCTTCGTTTTGCGGTAAAATGTGGAAACTTTTTTTTCTTTTTATTGGTTACCGTCTTCCATGTTTCACTCTGTATATTTATTGTAACTTTACAATAAAACTGAAATGTGATTTGAATTTGATTTACCCACAAAAAAGTCCCTCATATTATTCCGGATTTAAAGTTTGCCTGTTCTCATAGTTTTCTAGCCGAGTTTTGCCCGGGCCTGTACAAAATGTCGACACCAATGCCATTGCTTCTTTCATAACCCACAGTCTTTAAAATTGAAGGACACCGTTGCGTAAAGTAATCCTTGATGTACTATCAGAGCTTTGGACATTGGTTTGCTTGATCAGGTCTAAATTGGGGCTAAACAACATCAACAGCAGCAACAACAAAAATAGCAGCATCACTAGTAAAAGCAGTAGCAACAACAACGATGAAACACACGCACCC
>NC_068987.1:64685733-64686414 GCF_001194135.2 Octopus bimaculoides | reverse complement strand
CACACACACACACACACACACACACACACGTATATAATTCATAGGCTACAAATGATTACGATAACTGGGACTACAAAAATCTACAAGATTTAAAGGATGATGGCTAAAACAAGATGCTTTCTTTCACAATCTTGCTATCAAGTAGATGGCCAGTTAGTATTTATGCTTAATTAAAAGGAGAAAGAGAACTTACATGCATACATACATACATACATACATACATGCATACATACATATGTAATAATCTATCTATCTATCTATCTATCTATCTATCTATCTATCTATCTATCTATCTATCTATCTATCTACTTATCTATCTACGCTCAGAGAGGTAGATACACACTTACGCTTACATGTGTATACACACACGCATACACATACATTCATGCATATATACATTGAAGCAAACATATACATGCATGGTAGTACATACATGCCAGGCACGTGCCGTCAGTAATTACTCAGGGTAGGCAGTTGGTGACCTTTATGTAGTAAAACATACACAAAATAAGCGGAACACAGGCGTGCGACAGAGTTGTAGGCAGAATTACTTGTTGTAGGAATGTTGGTATTTTATCCAAGGTAGGCACTGCCTACCTTGCCTACCTAGACAGCACGCCCCTGATACACACACACACACACACACACACACACACACACACACACACACACACACACACA
>NC_068987.1:64684208-64685540 GCF_001194135.2 Octopus bimaculoides | reverse complement strand
TATATATATAAAACAAATAATAAATGACTATATGCATATACACGTACAAGTATGTGCATACCTACATCTACCTGTGTATATAGGTGCATATCTGGGTACAGGACATTGCAAACAAAACGTAGACAAAAAAATAATATATATATATATGTGTGTGTGTGTGTGTGTATAGGTTATGAGATGTAATGGTGTCAAGAAGACCCAAAGGTGTCAGGTAATGCTGAGTAAGTGCTATGGACAGACTATGGTTAAGCTTCAGGTTCGGTGATTATGCGAATGAGGAGTCCTACGTAGGTCATACATCAGCATGTGTATATATAGAAAAATTAACAGAATGAAATAAAAATCCAAGGCTGTGAAAGATGTTAGAAGATTTATAAATAGGTCTTACAGCTGTTTCCGAGAAATTTTAATATATCCCTTCATCGGAGACGGTGTGAGAAAATGGTGAAGCAAAATATCACTCTTTATTTCATATCTTATCTAGAATAACTATTGCTTAATCATTTTCTCACACCGTCTCCGATGATAGGGATATATAAAATATCCCGGAAACAGCTGTAAGACCTTTTATTTATAAATCTTCTGAAATCTTTCACAGCCTTGGATTTTTATCTCATTCTGTTAATTTTATGTGTGTGTGTGTGTGTGTGCGTGTGTGTGTGTGTGTATTTATGTATGTATGTATGTGTATACACACGATATATATATATTTACACATATACCTCATGCTCACATACATGTGTATATATACACACACACGCATACGTATGCATGTGCATATTTAGGATTTAGTTGATGAATTACTATTTTGCTTCACAAAAAGTATCGCGTAGCTTCCGTATCGCATCACCCCACCTCCCATCCCAAAGGATTTGAAACAAGATTGAATTGAATGATCTAATCCTTGGTTTCCCTAAGAGACGATGTAGTTATGGCTGGAATATATCTGATCATAGACTTGCTCTATCAAGTTTAACATGGGGCTAAACAACAACGTAAACGATAATGGAAAACATTGGTTGAGCACACGACCATCCAGTTTGTCACTAGTAAAGACTAACACGCGGGTAGTTTGCCTTTGTGTCATACAAATGCTATTTCTTGGTTGCTGAACGAAACAAGAGTTCACCACTGTCATATTACCGACATTGAACCCATGCTTCCTGTTTACTATAAAACGTTTATAACTTTGATTAGCGACCATTTTATTCGAAGGAGCGAACGAGAGAACCTCTACTTAGTTAGTTGACCTGCTAACAATAGCAACGAAATCTCCCCGAATGCATGAAAGCATAACCTACACACACACACACACACACACACACACACACA
>NC_068987.1:64682609-64683868 GCF_001194135.2 Octopus bimaculoides | reverse complement strand
TATTAGCTACACCACAAACCCAATAAAACGCCATTTTATAATCACAGACATTGGATATATTATTAGCAGAAAGGATGAAAGACAAAGTTGACCATGGCGGGATTTGAATTCAGAACACAGAGCTCAAACAAATACTGTCAAGCATTCTGTCCAAAGCTCTAACGAAACGTGTGTGTGTGTGTGTGTGACATGATAGATACCTACACAGATCCTCTATAGATGAGTTACAGGATATAATGTGTCGACATCTCGGTTATTAGTCCAATACCCGCCGCCAGCTGTCACTGTTTAGACCATAAGTAGGCTACTGTGTATATGCTTGTATTTCAATATTTATTTAAACATAATTCATGTTATGTATATAAATATTATTGTTGTGTACTGATTTATAGTCATTTAGTTTCAGGCCGGCAGTGATTGAGCAGACCTAGAAAGGAAGGCGTTCCAGTTATGACCACCCTATATTTTATTTAAACAATATATCAAAGAATCAAAAACTACGCATTGTCTGATATACATTCTATTATTTTATTCTTTTATTCTTTTATTTGTTTCAGTCATTTGACTGCGGCCAAGCTGGAGTACCACCTTTCATTCGAAGAAATCGACCCCAGGACTTATTCTTTATAAGCCTCGTACTTATTCTATCGGTTCTTTTGTCGGAAGCTAAGTTACGGGGACGTAAACACGCCAACATCTGTTGTCAAGTGATGGAGGGGCAAACACAAAGACACATACACGTAAATATATACACACACATACACACATACATATACGACGGGCTCCTTTGAGTTTCTGTCTATCGAATCCACTCGCAAAGCTTTGGTCGATCCGAGGCTACAGTAGAAGACACTTGCCCAAGGTGTCACGCAGTGGGACTGAACCCGGAACCATGTGGTTGGGAAGCAAGCTTCTTTATTTCATTAAATTGGCTATAATAGCTTTACATAGCGAAAGAAGGAAGCTGCGGGCTGGACACAGACATAATGTTATATGAGATGAAAAGTGAAAATGATGATTAATAGGGGAAACAGACAACGCCCGCCGATTGTTGTTTCCCGAAAACATTGTTCTCTTATTTATCATACAAGAGGCAATAAACCTCTTACAATTGTTCATAATTGTTCATTAAAACACAAAAATGAGGCACTACGCCTCGTACCTTGGTTAAAAACAGAATGAGGTTTCAAACCTCTTATCAGTTCACAATATCGAGGCTTTGCAACCTCTTACTCATAGTCCTCTTCAAATTCAGTATC
>NC_068987.1:64678038-64681945 GCF_001194135.2 Octopus bimaculoides | reverse complement strand
GGAACAAACAAAATTTATCATTAAATGGTAAATACACAACGAAGAAAATTTTTTTTTCATAGCAGCAAAAAGAATTCCACAGTTTATGGCGGCAGAAGATCCGCCCACCAAAATAATTTACTTAAAAGTGAACAATTTTGCCCAACTATAGGCAGACCAGAGTCCAGAATCCAGTGAGGATTTCTTGTTTGTACAAAAAAAATACAGCAAACAACAAACTCTCACTGGACCCCAAAAACAAAAGTCTTACCTTACAGCTGAGCTTTTTCAATCAATATTTCGCCAGTTGTACACCAGCGTGGCGACTTCTGCAGTGTAAGAACAGCACTGACACAACCGGAAGCGGGAGCAAGCTTCTTACTACACAGCTACGCCTGCGCCTATTCTCTCTCTGTTTTTTTTCAAAGACATAATGTGAGGAGAAGGAACATTTAGCTGTTATTTTTAGTAGGTCGAGCGACCAAATAGACGCACGTCGTTGCTTTGTTGTGCTTGTTGTGTTTGTTATTAATGGGGGTAGGAAGCAGCGACTGGAGATTTCTTGACTAAAAAGCTCTTCAGTACTAAAATGCATTATTCATACATCCGGATTCTTAATTCTTTCCGTCCCAAATTAATCGGCTCTGTATTTGAACACTAATTTGTGTTCTGACGGAATCACTAGAGCATTGGACTAAATGTCCTGCAATACTTAGTTATGGCCTTAGTACTATCCAGTCAAGGGATCCTTGTAAGAAGTAGGACGGAGATAGATGATAACTGAAGAGCTACATGGAGACACGGGATTGTCGATCTGCTGAAAGGGAAATAAAGATGATAAAATTATATATAAAAATACAATAAAATAATCCAGTGTATTCAATTAAAGCAGTATTAAAATAAAAGAGCAATGTAAGAATCATATGTAATGTATATACATCATTGACTGGCAAGTTACTGGGGTTTTCGAGAATAAAATCTCTTATGGACATGTCCTGTTTAAAAATACAATATATATCGGAAAGAAACAGAAAATCGTCTCGACCGCGCCTAACGAGAACCCCAGATGCATTTCAGCCTTATTAGGCCTTGTCAATGACAAGTACTAGCAGCCAGCCACACGTCTAGACAAAATTTGTCGCCTCCGATATAGGAAATAATGACTGGTATTGTGAATAGTCGTCCGGCACAATAATATTCCGGTGTATGCAATTCAGATAGTTATTCAGACGGGCAGATTTTTTCCCCTGGACTTTTACATTCCGAGTTCAAAACCCACCGAGGTCAACTTCCATCCCGCCCCCCACCTGGAATCGACAAAATAAAGTAGAGGTCGATGGCATCCACTAATCTCCACTCAAAATTGTTGCACTCGTTCACAAATCAGAAACAATTATCATATCAGAAATCATTTTCGTGGGAATGTTCAGCTTGTGATTTCTATGTGAGACATTTTTCAATGTGCTTTTTTTTTTATTGGAAAATTTCTTTTTCAATTACGTTGAGAGGTTCGTTATTCGTCAGAAGAGTGGTTTTCTGTTTTTGCATGGTCATGTAAATCTTCATTATGTTATTATTTGATGTATGTAGCTTATATTGTTGATATCAATTACTTCACTTTTATATTATTGCTTTGCGCAGATAAAAATTATGTTAAATTAGCGAAACGGTATTCCTTACATGTTTAGAGATGAAGCAGCTTCTTAACCCATATATGCAAGCTGTTTGGATATATGTTGTCCTCAAAACATACGCAAGCCCTAGATTTACACTTACACATGCACACACACGCATACTCACATATGCACACCATCGATTTAAACATGCGCATGCATACACACGCATGCACACATATGCACTCACATGCAGATATATGTACTTACATATACATGCATGTGAATATGTATGAAGGCAAATAAAATATATTGAGTTGGAACAAAAGCTTGTAACGTTTTTAAGTAAAATTCGAAAATAGTATTTAGATATTTGTACATAACTTTATTCAACCACATATGTTCCGACATCTTTGAGGCAGATTCATGATCTCCGGACATTTTACTAGCATTGTGTAACTTCCATGGATTTATCACTTACCTCCCTCTCTTCTCTCTCTCTCTCTCTCTCTCTCTCTCTCTCTCTCTCCCTCCCTCTCTCTTTACCAGTGTCTTGTATTGTATATTTTACCTTTTACGTTTTACTTGATTCAAACATTAGACTGCGGCCATGCTGGGGCACTGCCTTGTAATCAATTTTTCTCTGACTTCTCTTCCTGAATTAATATTTCTTTTACTTACATTTCTTTTGTTCATATATCATTCTTCCATGTCACAGCGTCTCACACCCATACCCTTGCACACACTTCTATCATATCCGCTACCTTTCTCTTGCCTTCTCCTTTACCTCATACTTGTGCCCGCTTCCGCCTCCTAACGTCTACGCTTACGCTTTCCTAAAATATACTAAATGATTACAGATGCCATTATATTTTCGCATTTGCACACTTCTACACACATACATATACCCTAATCCCACCTCCACTACATCACTTCCTCATATGTCTATCTCCAAACAAGGATGAACTCCTATATTGTTGCCATCTTTTTTATCACTCTCATTCTGAGTCGCCCTATGTTTTTCTCTTTCTTCTGATGAAGGACTAACGTCCGATATGTTGAAGGTTTTCCCACCTTTTAAGCGTTAAGCTAATACAGTATTTGTTTTATACACACACACACACACACACACATGTATGTTTGTATATGTGTGTGTGTGTGTGTGTGTGTGTGTGTGTGTGTGTGTGCGCGCGAATATCTGTTCTGATATTTATTAATATATTATTTCTTCTCTACTGACAGTAGGCAGTCATTATAAAGACATTTGGATTTATCAAAGAGAAGATTCATTGAGTATAGTAAATTCAACTGGATTTCGTCTACATTCACTGAGGTTAGTTTGCATTGTTAACCGATAAGAGCGAGCACGGTACCCGCTAGGATTATATATTCTTGTTAATCAATTTGAGAAATTTACTTATAATATATATATGTATATATATCTGTATAAGTATACATACATTTGTATATATGCGTATCTGTGCATATATATCTACACACACACACACACACACACACACACACACACACACACACACACACACACACACTCATAACTGAAAAAATAATTGAAAAAATTGGAGTCAATAAGAAAGAGTACGATTGGACATTTATTTTTTAATCCCTACAATTGTTTCCACGGAACGAAGTTCTCCAGGAGTGTTGGTACTTTATTATGCAACTGTTTCCCTGCATTATGAGATCTAATTGTGTTTCCTCAGGAGATATATAAATATTGTCTTCGTAAGTTTGAAATCCTCGGCTTCAAGAACATCTCCTCTGCCTGTCTGTCAGGCCTCGACAAACAGAGGGGATGTTCTTGAAGCCGAGGATTTCAATATTTGCATATCGCTTGAGGAGACACATCTAGATCTCATAATGCAGGGAAATAATTGCATAATCAAGTACCTGAACTCCTGGAGAACTATGTTACGTGGAAACAATTGTTGGGATTAAAAAATAAATGTCCAACCGTACCCCTTCTTGTTGACTCCAATTTTTTCAATTATGTATTCATACACGATAGATGCTCAAACGCAAACCTGGAAGTACGTATAATGCCACTACAGGATAGGACAGGGTAAATCTGAAGGTGAACGAGCTTTCTACTGTACTCTACTACATTCTTAACAGAATATACCATAACTATATATATATATATATATATAAACAATATATGAGTATATGCATATATATGTACATGTATGTATATACGTTCATCCACATGTACATATAGATACATAACTGGGTACATGGCGTGGCAAAAGAACAAGGACAAAAATGGTAAACAAGGTGCAACAAACAAGCAGGCCACA
>NC_068987.1:64677458-64677939 GCF_001194135.2 Octopus bimaculoides | reverse complement strand
TAATTTAACGATTATCTATTACGCAAAAAAGTCTTTTTTTTAAAAAACAAATTAACACAAACTAGACGGCAGAAAGTCTTCTGTAAGCGCTTCCACTCTTTTCAGTTTTGCAAGCAAGACGTATTTTTGAAAAGCTGTAAACAGTGAAAAGCGCTGGCTCAAAACCTCCCTTCTGCCAGGTCTGTCTTAATCCGCTTTTCGCTTAAAATGATTTTCTAATATAATTACATAAGTAATAACTTTTAATTTAAGAAATTCCTTTTAAAATATTATGACTGTATCAACACATTTTTCTAAAAATGTATTTGAAATACACACATACGCACGCGCGCAAGCACTCTGACATGCATACGTACACTCATATACATATATGTATATATACATCTGCATGCGTCTTTGTATGTATGTATGTATGTATGTATGTATGCATGCATGTATGTATGTATGTATGTATGTATGTATGTATGTATGTATATATATA
>NC_068987.1:64675674-64677200 GCF_001194135.2 Octopus bimaculoides | reverse complement strand
AAGTATATTTGCCACTTAAATGTGGCTGACCCCTAAGGGTGGATGTTACTGTTGCTTTTAGCCCCAGGAGAACATCTCCTCCAGCTGGCTATCGACACACATCTGTGTCCTGTCTGCATTTGCAAAGGGAAGTCATCCTTCCCATCTTGATCTGCGATACGTACGGACTCGAGTTTCTTGGTATTTTCCCGTCCTCAGCGTACGACAATCGCCGACCTTCGATGCAAAAGCAACAGTAACATCCACCCTTAGGGGTCAGCCACATTTAAGTGGCAAATATATTTCACCTTATTGTGCAGTTACTGTTAATACCTCGTTTAGAGATTTAACATTGTTTATTTACTTAGTTTTACAGGTTTACACTTTTATCACCTTCAAAGTATTCTCCATTTGAAGCAATGCATCGGTCAAGATGCGTTTTCCACTGTTGGAAGCAGTCCTAGAACTCTTGCAAAGTGATGCCTTTTAATGCGTCCGTCATTTTTTCTTCACCTCTTCCACATCTGCAAAACGTTTTCCTTTAAGGACTTTTTTTCATTCGGGTAAACAAAAATAAGCTGCAGGAAGCAAGATCGGGAGAAGAGGGAGGGTGGATAAACGGGGTCATGCCATTTTAGGTCAAAAACTGTCTCACACTCAAGGCGGTGTGTGAAGGTGCATTGTTGTGATGAAACCACTACTCTCCACTTTGCCACAGGTCGAGGCGTTTTCGTCTCACCGTGTCTCGCAAACGCTTCAGAACTGCTAAGTAAAATGTCTGGTTAACAGTTTGACCAGGAGGAACAAATACCGTGTGGACAATTCCTTTCGCACCGAGGAAACAAATCAGCATCGCCTTCACATAGGACTTCATTTGGCGCATTTTTGGGGGCCGTGGTAACATTAAATGCTTCCTTTCACTTGATTGCTGCTTCGTTTCGGGTCGTAGCCATAGCAACACCTTTCGTCACCAGTGACGACTTTTGAAAAAAGGGTTCGGATCAACTTCCAACTGCTTTTTCCGTTCACGACATGCATTCAGTCGTGACTGCTTTTGATCTTCTGTGAGCAAACGAGGCACAAATTTTGCTGCAACTCTTTTCATTCGCAATTCCTCGCTCAAAATCCGTTGGGAGGAGCTCCAGAACACCCCAGTCATATCAACATGTTCGTCAATTCTTCGGTGACGGACCACCAAGGTCAGTTCATAAATTTTCGTGATGTTTTTCTTCGTTCGAGTTGAGATTCAGGTAAAAACCGTGTAGAATGCTGTGCAAAGCTCAACCACAGTTAAGTGAAATGGCGAGAGGATATAGCGAGGAACTTGTTTAAACAGTCACTTGAGGAAGCGCATTCTGCACCTGTGATGCAGATAACTAACTGCACAACATCTCACCTATAACCTACAGGTGAGAGAATGTGTTAAAACAATTGTAGTGGTTTGGAATAAAGGATCTCGTTAATTCTATTCTCTGTATTTGATGCACACACACACACACATACACACACACACACACACACACAGACACACACATATATACACAGGA
>NC_068987.1:64673761-64675664 GCF_001194135.2 Octopus bimaculoides | reverse complement strand
TTTGATGCACACACACACACACATATACACACACACACACACACACACACACATATATACACAGGAAGAGAGAGAGAAAGAGCGAGAGAGAGAGAGATGGTGAGAGAGTGAGAGAGAGACGGAGTTTGTGTGTGTGTTTGTGTGTGGTTGCGTGTGTGTATGTGGGAACAAGATAATAAAGAGAAACAGGATGTGTGTGTGTGTATGTATGTGTGAGTGTATGTATGTATGTATGTATAAATGTATGTGTGTGTGTGTGCTTGTGTGTGTACATGTGAGTGCATGCGTGAGTGTGTGTGTGTTTGTGTGTGTGAATATGTGTCATGTGAGTGTATATTAAATCAGAGTGATTGTGATCTGTACGTGTGTGTTGTTTTATATATTTGTTTCATCTACATGCATGCGTTTTGTGTGTACTACAGTAATCCTTTGACTATCGCGGGTGTTATGTTTCCAAACACTCCGCGATAGGTGAAAATCCGCGAAGTAGAAGCAGTACTGTATATTTTTAAAATTATTTTTACAATTTGAATATATTTAGAAATGATCTAATTATAAATCTCACAGAGAGATATAAGCAGCAGTGCTACGATAAAGCAGTTGTTTATTGTCAACTTAATGTGACAGACCCATTAAGGGAATCATACTGCTGCTATTTAGCCCTAGGAAGCTGGACCGCTTCCTGTTAGCCTTGACACATTTCCTGTGTCCTTATATTTGTGAAGGGGAGACAAGCCTCCCCACCCAGCTTTAGTCTGCATTCAGGGACATGTTTCTGAGTCATTGCTCGTCATCAGCCTGAAGTATATATTTGTGAAGGCTAGACATGCTTTTTCAACCAGCTGGTCGGCTAATTCAGGCTGATGACGAGCAATGACTCAGAAACATGTCCCTGAATGCAGACTAAAGCTGGGTGGGGAGGCTTGTCTCCCGTTCACAAATATAAGGACACAGGAAATGTGTCAAGGCCAACAGGAAGCGGTCTAGCTTCCTAGGGCTAAATACCAGCAGTATGATTCCCTTAATGGGTCTGTCACATTAAGTTGACAGTAAACAACTGCTTTAAATATATCTATTTTATTATAAATGCAAAACAACACTACGGAGGAATCGACGTAAGCTTAAATAATAAACCACGATAGGTGAACCGCGACAGGTGAACCTCAATATGCCGAGGGGTTACTGTATATCTGTATGCTTTGAGTGTATGTGTGAGTGTTTTGTCTATGCATATGTTTGTGTGTGTGTGATTGTGTGTGTGTGTGTCAGTGATCATGTAAAATTCAAAGGAAAAATATTAGTTAGAAGAGTAAAAAGAAAATGTAAAATGAGAAATAAAAAAAAGAATGGACGAAGAGAAAGAAATATATAGTTAGAAAGAAAGAGGAGAAAGAAAGGTAGGGAGATAGAGAAAGAGAGCTAGAGAGAGAGAGAGAGAGAGAGAGAGAGGAATGTGGCTGACAAGAATACAGGACTGAAGATTAAAGTTCTTTACGTTGAATTTTTTTTTACTGAGGCGGACATTGGAATCGATCACCGTCCCAATTTTTACCTAATCAAAACAAATTCACACACGTAGAAACACTCTCTCAAACATTTTATGTATATGCGCACAGCACTCATATCTATAGATATTCATATGCACATACGTATGTGTATATCTAATATATATATATAAATATATACAAACATTCATTTATATACATCTCTCTCTTTCTCTCTCTCTCTCTCTCTCACACACACACACACACACACACACACAGATATATTCATACATATATACACATTCGTACATATATACATATACATAACCATTTAAAGAGTATTATCCTGGAAAGAATGAAAGGCAATGTTGACCTTGACGGAATTTGAACTCAGAGCGCGGAGTTTGAACAAATACTTC
>NC_068987.1:64671099-64671881 GCF_001194135.2 Octopus bimaculoides | reverse complement strand
CACACACACACACACACACACACACACACACACACACACACACACACACACACACACGTACACTCTTTCTCTCTCTCCCTCATTAACACATATAATCGTACACACATACACGTGATCTGAGGAGTAATTCGTTGCTATTTTTGCAAGCCGATCAACTTCAGAGGGGATCCATCCCTGGTTCGTTTCTTTACAGATACTGGATGGTGTCATTAAACACTACACTACACTACACAATATCATACTATCGTCTCCTTGAAGATATCAAGCGCCAAGTCATTAGCACTGCACTGCATCTTAGCCATATTACACGAAACATCTCACTATGCCGCAACTACACTGTGTTACATGAAACATCTCAACATAGCATATATTTGTCACACAAAATGTCCTACAAGAAAATATCTTTCATCTACTCACTATGCTATAGAAAATTCAGACAAAAGGCAGAATACTTTGGAGTATCTCATTTCGGTTTTTCAATAAAATATTTTATTTAAATACTTTCTTTTGGTATTTAATGTAATTTGTTTTCGTAAGATAAAAATACAGAACAGGCCGAAAGACATGCATCAAAACATTTAATTTTATTTATATTGCAGTATTATTATTCGTCAAGGTCGACTTTGCCTTTCAACCGTTCGTGGTCGATAAATTAAGTACCAGTTGCGTACTGGGGTCCCCTCCTCCCAAAAGCTGCCCTTGTGGTAAAATTTGAAACCATTATTATTATTATTATTATTATTATTATTATTATTATTATTATTATTATTATTATTATTATT
>NC_068987.1:64664909-64666456 GCF_001194135.2 Octopus bimaculoides | reverse complement strand
GACGTGAACCAGCATTTTTGGGGCCGTTTATCTGTCTGTTATCTTATCGACTGTCTGGTAATCAGTAAAAAATTCCAAGAGATAGCGAAAATATTCGTCTCTCGTCCTTTCATTACCACAACGTCTGGAGACCAACGACGTCTTTATGAAACATTCAACGACAGGCAACAGACGGAGCCTTTAATTGTACAGCCTGCAAGATATAGTAGCCACATCTCTCTCAAATCATTCTACACAGTCTTGAGAAGATACACTGGATAATATAGTCCGGTATACACAACACTTGAAAAAGGTGGATGTTATGGATAGAAAATCTTTTAACATAGTTTTGCTAAATTAGGGCTGATCTGATGCTAAAAACCACAGCAACCTGTTGCGATTCGTTGTGGCGTTCATCATTTCTTTTGCAGTCAGATGGTAATGGGTCATGAATAGAATTTGACCTTGTTGTTTGGACATCACGTGTATCAAAAGCAACTCATAATACATGTTGTTGTTGTTGTTGTTATCACACACTGCACAGAACAGTACGGCGACTCTAGAAAAAAGCAGAAGTAGTTAGGTCGGCAAAAAAATCCAAAAAAACAAACAAACCCCCCTCAACGACACAAATCAACAAACAAGCAAAAAAACGAAACAGAACCGAACAGAATACAGCTTGGCCTTGAATTTTGAAAAGACATTTGTTCGTGATGCCTCGTGTAAGATTATGTGTCACGTACACAGATGCAATCTTGTGCATTTAGTCAGTGTATGTTGTTGTGATTGTTATCGTTGATATTGTAGTTCAATGTTATTACTTCATCTTTGTTTATTATTTTTATGTATCTTTGGTCTTCTTCATCATCGTCTCCTTCTCGTTTCCATCCCCCTTGTGGCATATTATATATCACCATGTTTTCAACAGTTTTATGTGAGTTTCTACTGCACCCGCCAGGTATACCTCTGTGCTCCTGAGCTGTGTTCAGCATTGTTTTTCAGGGCAAGGATATGGTGGGATAAATTGCTTCATTCTCAGTGCCTGCAGTCGACTACTATGACGTCAAGGGCTTCCTCCTCGTAGTAACAACCCATTATCTTGCGACAACGAAGGGCGAATAGAAGATAAATTGGAGTGGCAAGGGACTGCAAAATTAAGAAGAAAGGTGCGAAAGAGAAACAGAATCAAGCTAACGGCATCTTTGGCCAACAAGGAGTAGACACATTCTCACAAGGATGATAGGAAATGCATAGGCGCCTGTATCAAAGAGGAATTTTAGATAAGTCTGCTGGATGGCCTGGATGATCTGACCGAAAAGGAAAAATTAGAAATGTAATGCAAGAATTGGAATATAAGAATCAAGAGCGCAAAGGGGTCCGAGTTGTAGGGTACTCTAATTCAACATAAATGAAAGCTTCTCTCTCGTGTGTGGATAGGTTGTCCATTTTTTGTTTTTCTTTGTCCACGCATTTTAATTGTATTTACTTACAATTGTGTATGTATATGTTTATGAATGTATGCATACAACACACACACACACACACACACACACACACACACACACACA
>NC_068987.1:64662294-64664809 GCF_001194135.2 Octopus bimaculoides | reverse complement strand
GTTTTTTTGTTTTTTTGTTATTGTTTTTTTGAACTATATATATATATATAAGCATATAAACATGTTTCTTCCTCCACCCTTCTCTAATTCCCTTTTTCTCTCCCTCTCTACTTCACAGTTTTCTATCTGTCTCTCCCTCTCTTTCTCTTTCTCTCGTTGTTCACACGTGACCATCGTTCCTCTTTCTTTTCCTGCACGGACGTTAAAAAATACAGACGTGTTTTTCTCACTTTCTTCGATCTTTTCTCTTTTCAAAAAAATGTTCCTCCCAGCGTTCACTATTTTCCTCTCGTTCTGGACTAACGACCCTCCATGTTTGTTTTCGTTCGGTTTCCATGTATGTCACCACTGTCGTTTTTATGTTCCTAACTTTGACTTTCCGTAAATCCTAAATTTTATTTTAGAATTTATGGGAGCAACTGTCTTTGAAGACTCATATTGTCGGTGAATGCTCGAAATGAGGAGTAGACAGACAGCTGACAACTGATGAAGGGTCCTTTCTCTGTGTTTACTTGTCCTGTTTTCCATTTTTTCTTGTCGCTAAAGTATTTCATGTTATTTGCACCATATATCCTGGACCCATGTATGCATGTATATATATATATATATATATAGTGAGAGAGAGAGAGAGAGAGAGAGAGAGAGAGAGAGAGAGAGAGAGAGAGAGAGAGAGAGAGAGAGAGAGAGAGAGAGAGAGAGAGAGAGAGAGAGCGATAGAGAGAAGGAGAATAGAATAGAATTCAACACATTTAGTTAGAGCGGTAAGTGTCGAATGCAGTCAATTGCTTGACTTAATTCTAGATTACTTAACGTTTCGTGGGTGCAGTTCGGCTTTGCATCTTCAAATGTACAAAGTTCGAGTCTTGAGAATTTAAAAGAAGTTTAAACGACTTCTTAGCAAGAATATTTGGACCTTCTTTAGTCAGTTCGGGTCACATGTATACTTTTGCTGGGGACTACAACGATTCTTTCCTTATAAGCTCCACGTGCTAGAGCAGACAAGGTATGCGTATTAGGTAGTTGTTGTTTTGTTAGGTTAGAGATTTTGGTGACGACAGTTACCACATGGAGAAATCTGCGTGGTTGACTTAGATTGGCTGCCTAGACAGGGACTCTGAGTATTGGAAGCTGAACACGTAATACAGCTACCGAATTAATGAATTAGATAAACAAAAGTTGAGGTAATTGTCAAAAATAAGTGACGGAGTACCCTAAAAAGTGCAATTAGAGTACAGTCGACAACATTTTGCCAAATAGTATCGAATTAGAAAATTAGACTCAAGAGGGAACTGAAGTGTAAATTAGAAGAGATGATTACGAACAGCCTTATGACCAAGGTGCTTAACGGCGAATATATCTTTTGATCATTTCTTCATCGTGAAACACAAAGTTTATATTGTTAGAGTAAAGGCCTCTGCTGTTAGAAATGAAAGAACAAAATACTCCCGATGACAAAGGCATGATGTGGCAGCAAACTCATAATTCGATTTTTCACGAAGTGCTGCTCAATCTGAGACATGTCAATATCATCCATCTGCGACGCCCTATATTGCTGCTAACTCTCCCTCTTTCTCCCCCCCTCTCTTCCCCCTCTCTCTCACACGCACACACATTCTGTCTGTCTGACTCTCTCTCTCAAAAAACTAATTGAAAGGAATGAAGCAAAATAAATTTAAGCCAGTGGATTAGCAGAAAAAGCAGAGCACCGAACTAGAGATATACCGAGCGTTCAAAATCATTTCAGAGTTGATTTAGTTTTCTACAGTCACTAAACCATATTCTAGTTACGTATTATGGATGATCTAATCGAGAAAAAAATGAAGCTGTACACATTTATCGCCTTTTGAAAATCTGAAGATTGTTACTGTTATTGTCGTTTTTGTTAGTTAGCCCCAGATCATCTAATTCAAATCAAATGACGTAGGACTGTAACCATCCTATCATTTTATTTTTTTTTTAGTCATAACTCGAACATAAACGTTGTGAGTGAAATTTGGTTGATGGAAACTGTGTGGCACGAGACGGCAACTGCGTCAAACAAAAATATATTGTGTTGCCTTCCTTTATGTTCGATCGACTTTGCCCACCGTTCTCCTTCGATTACTCGCGTCGATATGATTGAAAATATTTAATGACCGTAGCCCAATATGGCCAAAGGCCACTGACTGAAAGCAGCAGCAGAAAAGAAATTAAAGAAAAAAAAGAGAACGATATATCTAGGACTTCATCATGCACTGTGTCCTTCCTTCCCAAGACTGTAAATTTGATTTGAAGGTATCTTGATTGTTGTTCCTTGAAGACACAGCCACCACGTGGAGTTTCCCTCTTTGACTCGCTATCTTGTTGTTGTATCGTAACGTATATGTTTGGCTATTTGAGAAGATGTTAAACCTGATGCCTGTATAAGGACGTGAGGACGGA
The DNA here is from genome assembly GCF_001194135.2 of Octopus bimaculoides. Classification (NCBI taxonomy): domain Eukaryota; kingdom Metazoa; phylum Mollusca; class Cephalopoda; order Octopoda; family Octopodidae; genus Octopus; species Octopus bimaculoides. The sequence continues at coordinate 64,662,388 of NC_068987.1, read as the reverse complement.
GAGATTGTCATTTTTCGTTCTTCAGCTTTTGGTTCGATACATTTTCATCACTGCTGTCGTTATTGTTGTTGTCATCATTGTTGTTACTCCTTAT
>NC_068987.1:64660705-64661331 GCF_001194135.2 Octopus bimaculoides | reverse complement strand
ATATGTATGTATATGTATATATGTGCACATATTGAAATACAGAAAGAACATATATGTGTGTATATGTGTATGTGTATATATATATATATATATATATATATATAGAGAGAGAGAGAGAGAGAGAGAGGGAGAGAGAGAGAGGGAGAAAGAAACAGCGAGAGAAAAGGAGAGAGAGAGGTGTTGTTTTCTATGAACCAAGGCCAACAGCTGATCCTGTGGCGAATGAGTTACTGTTAGAAGGACAAATATCATGTTGAGTTGTCGACAGAGTATGAATTTAAGAAATCAAAATTGCGCACGCACACACAGGCACCTCCCGACATATGCGCGCGCGTACACACACATGCGCGCGCAAAAAATACATGCACATACACGCAGAGAAAAACACGCGCACACACACACACACACACACACACGTTCGAATAAAGACCGTCCTATCCACATACAACCATACATACATTCACATACATAGTCACATGCAATGACGTACAAACAGGAATTTACGTGATTTGACCACCATTTGTTCGTATCCAATAATTTTCAAATTTTCTGTTTGAAATTGATAAAATTGAGAGAGAGAGAGAGAGAGAGAGAGAGGGAGAGAGAGAGAGAGAGAGGGAGAGAGA
>NC_068987.1:64657473-64660064 GCF_001194135.2 Octopus bimaculoides | reverse complement strand
AATTAAACGTTAGTATGCCGGGCGAAATGCTTAGCGGTATATCGTCTGCCGTTACGTTCTGAGTTCAAATTCCGCCGAGGTTGACTTTGCCTTTCATCCTTTCGGGGTCGATAAATTAAGTACCAGTTACGCACTGGGGTCGATGTAATCGACTTAAGTCTGTCTTTGTTTGTCCCCTCTATGTTTAGCCCCTTGTGGGCAATAAAGAAACAAGTAATCAAAGGGGTCCAGGGATAAAAAAATGGTTCAGAACCTCTGTTCTAGTAGAAGACATTTGCCCAAAATGTCAGGTTGAACCCAAGACCACATAGTTGTAAAACGAACTGCTTAACCATTCAGCCAGTCTATTAAATAAGACCCAACATACAAAATGATAGTGGAATTGATAACTCGAATGAACTTCGTGATATAAATTGTAACCAATAATTTTGAAATAGGAGAAGATCTGTACTTCATACAGGCGTCATGTTGTTGTTATAGTTTAGCTCTAGGTCAGATGTGATCAAGTGAAATACTGATCTAAGGAACTCCAGCGATGACCGGCTTCTCTTTTCTGCATACATAGATTACCATGGAGAACACAACCTAACGCATCCTTCCTGTATTTAAAACACTAGCGTGCAATTTGAGGAAAACGTGGCTACTACTTTTAGCTGGTCGAAGTTCAATCCACTGATAAAAATAACGATCGTGATCGTGACATCAAAGTGACGGTGGTTCGAATTTCGCAACCAGCTCTACCAAATGAACTGACTAAATTTTAGGTTTGACGAATGGTTCATCGTCCTGTAGTGCTGAGTTCAATTCCTTCCAAAACCAATCCACCAAATGAACTGACTAAATTTTAGGTTTGACGAATGGTTCATCGTCCTGTAGTGCTGAGTTCAATTCCTTCCAAAACCTATCCAGAATATTTTTACCTGCTGAAAGCCTAACGCTGGCCAGTAATGCATCGTATTAAATACCAGGCCATAGTGATTCTCGGGCGAAATTCTGCTTTAAGCACACCATATAACACCTGATGCCTTTTTTTATTTTTCGGAATTTTCAGAAATTTTTTTGCGAATTTATATTCTACACACAGATATTCATTCGACTTTGAAAAAAATTTTTAATTTTTCGAAATTAAAATTTTTTTTATTAATTTTCGAATTAAAAGAAATTATAGTGTAAAATACGGACAGTCCAAATATTCGGCTTAAATTCCAGTAATAGACCATTAAATGTTTTCAAGGGGAGAAAGATATTGAAAAACATCAATACGTCAAGCTGACAAACAAATGAGGAAGGCCTAAGGTGGTCACGAAATGTGCTAAAAATAACAGCTTCATGGTACTTAAATCACTCACCAAATTTTTTTGGGGTTTTTGCATACTCGTATGAATTCTCGTGTGTAGAATACAAATTCACAAAAATTTTCGGAAAATTCCAAAGTTTAAAAGATTATGTGGGGTTATATGGCGTGCTTAAAGCAGAATATTTCCGATTCTGGTATCTCCTGATTACGTGTTCAAGTCCAACTAGGATTAAGGTAAAGTCGATTAGTTAGTACCGATAATGGCCTGGCACTCCGTCAGCTACGACCACGTGTGTTCCAGTTGATCAACCGAACAACCTGCTCGTGAAATTAATGTGCAAGTGGCTGAGCACTCCACAGACACACGTACACTTAACGTAGTTCTGAAGGAGATTCAGCGTGACACAGAGGGTGACAAGGCTGGCCCTTTGAATTACAGGTACTAAACATTTTTTCCAGGTGAGTGGATTTGGAGCGTCGAGAAATAAAGTATTTTGTTCAAGGACACAACGCACCACCGGGAATCGAACTAACGACCTTATGGTCGTGAGCCGAATACCCTAGTCATTTTCAGTACCAGTAATATACTGGAGTCGATTAGGTTAGCTTTACGTTTTGGACTTACGACACCTTTGCATAATAGCAACGATATATATGGAGAGAGAGAGGGAGAGAGGGAGAGTGAGAGAGAGGGAGAGAGAGAAAGAGAGGGAGGGAGAGAGGTCTGTATATTAATATCACCAATTGATCGACATATATGATTATGAAACATCAAGTAGTTGGCTACTTCATTAAAAGAGCTCAATATTTATAACATTTAGCAAATATGTTGCCAACTACTTGATGTTTAATATTCATATCTATCTCTCAATTGGTGATATTAATATACAGACCTCTGCCTCTCTCTTTCTCTCTCTCCATATATATCGTTGCTATTATGCAAACGTGTCGTAAGTCCAAAACGTTGTTTTTTCAGGAAACGAAAGAATAGTTTCACTATTCCATTTCTTTTTACATTAGCTTAATAATAATACTTTGTTGGATGCATAAAATCGTAGCTCCATACATGTATGATATTTTCTGTTAGAAATATTTTTGCTAAACTTTTGTTTGTGGAACTTACTACACTTTTGAAAAATGTTAAACCGTTGTACTACACTTTGACAAGTTTCATATCTTGGCATCTGAAGCAGCCGGAGTAAATGGAGTAAAACGCATATGTTAAATGAATTCTTTTATTTCCAACATATGTTTCGAAGATTACAAATTATACCTTCCATAGGAATAGGTAATG
>NC_068987.1:64656495-64657116 GCF_001194135.2 Octopus bimaculoides | reverse complement strand
ATATATATATGCACGCATGCGCAGGAGTGGCTGTGTGGTTAAAAGTTTGCTTCCCGACCACCTGGTTCCAGGTTCAGTCCCACTGCGTGGCACCTTGGGCAAGTGTCTTCTACTTTAGCCTCAGGCTGACGAAAGCCTCGCTGAGTGGGTTTGGTCGACGGAAACTGAAAGAAGCCTGTCGTAAATGTATATATATATATATATGTGTGTGTGTGTGTGTGTGTGTGTTTTCATATCTGCGTTTGTCCCCCTCCTCCGCTTGACAACCAGTGTTGGTATGTTTACGTCCCCATGACCTAGCTGTTCGGCAAAAGAGACCGATAGTATAAGTACCAGACTTTGAAAAGAGAGTACTGAGGTTGATACATCAGACTAAAAAAAATTCAAGCCGGTGCCCCAGCATGGCCCGATTAAAACGTTATTTGATTTTTCCTGTCACGCGTTCATCCTTAGTAGAGACGGAGAGATAAAGTAAAAGGCATGTACAAAGAGAGTTAACATAAGAAGTGCAAGATGAATGCACTACACACACAGAGGGAAGGAATCCTAGTGACAGAGGAGGAGGATAAGGAAGGGGGGGGGTGAGAATATATATATATATATATATATATATTTTTTTTT
>NC_068987.1:64649359-64650123 GCF_001194135.2 Octopus bimaculoides | reverse complement strand
AGTAGTTAGCGTGAAAAAACCTTATAAGGAAAAAAACCCATCATTTTTTTCCATAAATATATATAATTTAATTTATATAAGGGCATTACTATACAATAATGCCTCACGCTTAGAGGTACTCCATAAGTCAAAACTACCAAAATAAGCACATTTTTACCGATCGCGAGGGAATGCAACTTTCAAAGCTAACCTCCTAAAAACTTTTAACTTAACAGTAAACCAATGGTTTCATAATTAATGCAGCAAACTATGCAGTAAACAGCATCTTTTATTCATCAGTACACGTATGGTCAAGACACATAAAAATAAACAAAAATCAACATACTCTGACGAACACACTCCATGTATTCAGCACAGTACACAGACCATTGTTCATCCCTATATATACATGAAAGAGGACGGAAAAAAACGAACAATGTCACACAAATACAATAAAAATAATAACAAGACATAACAACAGGTGTCTTTCGACTAAGGATGAATTAAATTAAGCTGGTGTGTGTAGAAATATATATATATATATATATATATATATATACCACGAGTAAACAAGAGAGACAGAGACAGGCAGAAACAAGGAAAATGCGCCTTGTATTTGAATACTATGCAAATATTCTTTTAAAATACTTTTCATTTAATTTTTCCAACATTTAATTGGTTTCCATACATACAGTTGAAAAAGTCTCAATGACTGAAACTGGTACTGAAATGTTTTTTATAAAATTATTTTAGCATTTTCTACCTTGACTTTTTTTTCCATATAT
>NC_068987.1:64647529-64649259 GCF_001194135.2 Octopus bimaculoides | reverse complement strand
TATACATTTAATTTATATAAGGGCATTACTATACAATAATGCCTCACGCTTAGAGGGACTCCATAATTCAAAACTACCAAAATAAGCACATTTTTACCGATCGCGAGGGAATGCAACTTTCAAAGCTAACCTCCTAAAAACTTTTAACTTAACGGTAAACCAATGATTTCATAATTAATGCAGCAACCTCGTTAAGGCTTAGCATCCCTTCCTGTTTCTTTTCACTGTCTTGTTTATGTTATCTATTTTGACCTTCCGCAAAATCCCAAATCTTATTTAATTTGCTTTGCGGGAGCAACTGTTTTATCGACAGCTTATATTGTTGTTAAATGCTCGAAATACTAGACTAGAAAAACAGCCAACATCTGATGAAGGGTCGTTCTTTATGTTCGTTTTGTTTTCCATTGTCTTTCGTTGTTCGAAAGAATAGTTCACGTTCCATGTACTAGTGCTTCGTATTTTCTTGTACACGTTTCATGACTCCTGTGCCCACATATGCATATACATATATATATATATAAATATATATGCGTATGGATGTATGTACATATACTTATGTATATAATATGCATATATATATTATTATTATATAAATGAATAATGTGCACACACACACACTACGCACGCGCGCACGCACACACACACACGCACACACACACACACACATACGCACGCACGCACGCATGCACGCACGCACATGCATAATATTAACACTGAGCAGTCAGTTTTTACTGTCTCCGTTCATCTTCATTTTAAACTATTTCACCGACCTCATTTTTCAACTGAAACATGAAGAAATTTAACAACAGTTGTATTAGAGAAGTGAGCTTCAGCACTCAATGTTTATACAACCAGTATCTGTTACACAACTTATTTCTTAGCGGCAGCTACACTTTCATAGAAGTAGTGGGTTTGTGCCGGCCAACTATTGTCCATGTAAAGACGATCTAAAAGACTGACCCGATTCACTTGTCAATAGGACTCTCATTTAGTCATACTGCTAGGGATGGCGAGAAGATATTGAATATAATCAGTGTAATAACCAAAACAACTTCTTTCGACAATACATACATACACGTACATACATAATTTCATACACTCAGATCTATCTATCTATCTATCTATCCATCCTTTTTTTTTCCCGCGATCCCTTTTGATCGAAATCCCCCCTTTTTTTTCCACGATCCCTTTTGATCGAAATTATCCCCCCTTTCCACCCCCCAAAGAAAAGCTCTACATTGTAATTTGTCCATTTTCTGTATTTAGCCCTGTGTGGCTATAATAAAAAGATATCTATACACACATTCATATATATAGATATATCTATATTCATCAGGGAGAGAGAGAGTGAGAGAGAGATACGTAGAGAGATAGAAAGCAAGAGAGAGAGAGAGAGAGAGAGAAGAAAGAGAGAGCAAGAGATAGAGAGAGCGAGAGAGAGTATTTCCATATATATATATATATATATATATTTCCATGTAAGTCAATTTCTAGCTGTTATAATAGCTTTATCTTGACAATATATTTGTCCGTATCTATCTATCTATCTATCTATCAATCTATCTATCTATCTATCTATCGATATATATATGCGTGGATGCAAGTGCATATATACATTCACACAAAGGTTTCTCATTTCTCACACGACGGCGCTCACACACACACACACACACGCACGCACGCACGCACGCACGCACGCACGCACGCACGCACACGCACACACACACACA
>NC_068987.1:64645958-64646690 GCF_001194135.2 Octopus bimaculoides | reverse complement strand
AATACAAAAATGGGACAAGAACGCAAAACATCCAGACAGTTAGGTGATACAAAAAAGGGACAACAAAACATCCAGACAGACGATACAAAGAAAACAAGGACGGATCATTCGGAGTTTTCTTTCCTCAGTCGAGTTCCAGATTATCTTTGCAATTTCAGCAGGTTATACAGAGATTGCTCCAATCTGGTCAGCCCCAAGGAAAAACTAAGCTAAGAGCACTAGATTCCTTGGAAGAAAGCAGCGAATGTATACGAAAACAAGGACGGAAAAAACGGAGAAATCGTCCACAAATACAAATAACAGGACATAACAACGGTTGTCTTTCGACTAAGGACGAATTAAATTAAGCTGGCGTGTGTGGAAGTAAAGCCTTACGGCAGGGACATAAGATTTGACGGGTACTGGAGGAATATAGATGTTGCACGGATGGTAGTCAAACCAAGAAAGAAAGGTCAGGCTTGGCCGAACATCGGTCACGTGGGGGAGAGAAGAGAGTGAGGTAGAGGCAGAGGGATAGAAGAATTAAGGAGGGGCGAGAAAAAATGAGAGGGATCAAGTGAAGTGAAAGAGGAGGGAAGGTAAGCATGAAGAGAAGGCAAGGAAATGTTAGAGAGGGGGAACGAAAGAACGAAGAGTAGAATGAACGAAGTAAGTGTGAAGGGGCTGATAGAAAGAAGGAAAGAATGAAAGAATAGAAAGAATAATAGAGTCGTACAAAATTTAGGTATATAT
>NC_068987.1:64636489-64644920 GCF_001194135.2 Octopus bimaculoides | reverse complement strand
TATATATATATATATATATATATATATATATATATATTATATTTATATATATTACATGCATAATACATGTACATTACATATATAATACACAGATAATGCATATATAATGGAGAAACACCTTGCAGATTGCGATAGTCAATAAAAGTGAAATAAAATTTTAAGATTTATTCTTTCGCAGCGGATCGGTACCAAATGATTTACGGCTCGGTATTGCTCTGTGATCCAGTAGCTGAGAACCCATGTTTTAGGAGACAAAGTTTCATACTTCTGAAATTAGTTATAGGGCAATTCGGTTCTTGGTTTCTTTGGAATAGTTTGCATTGTGACCACTAATACCATTGTAATTTTCCTCTCGCAGTTGAAGCAGCTTACTCTTTAAATTGCTTTCACGAAACAGCAGGTGGAATCTATGTTCTTTTGAAAGAAGTATTTCTGTATAACGGAGCTTCTCGCTACAATGGCTTTTAATTTGATGTTATATGGTATGTTGTATAATATTACATTCCTCTTTTTATTATTTTTGGGAAGGGGATGTGTTGTTATTAGTGTGTACTTCTTTGTGTTTTCTTTGTAATGGATATGCGGTGTTACTTCGTTACGGAAGTTCATCGCTCTGTTAAATATAGTTTTGTCTGATTTACATACAGATGACTTTTACTATATACGTATATGCATGTATATGTATGTAGGAGAAATAAAGATAAATACAAGCGCATTTAGATGCTGAACCCCCAGCACATCACCAAGGAACGGCTTATTTCATTAAGTTACAGATGACTGTGTCCCACGAATATCAATATTTTAATTGCTTTTGCATTTAAACTGTAATTAATTATATAAAAAAAATCTTTTAGGCTCATTTTGCAATAAACTTGTATTTAAAAAAATATTTTCTCCCGTCTTTATCGGATATATTCTGTTTTGGCATTTGTGTACCACAAGTAAGAGAGGGTTTTCATTTTTGTTATCCATTCTGAGTATTTCTTTGTTTCTACGTTGTATCAAGATTAAACTATTACTCTGGTTGTAGTGATTTTACTCCCACCACCGGTGCTTCCGTGCATATATCCCTTACAACTATGCACTTACACATATATGCATATGATGGAAGTGGGTAGAATATGATATATATATATATATATATATATATATATATATATATATAAAATTTAGCAAGAATAGTATTGATAGTGACTACGAAGTTTCGGCTTGCTAAGTTATCATCGGACTGGCTGAAAAGTCATTATCAATATTATTCTTGTTAAAAAATAAATTTATACTCCACCTACGGTATTGTGTAATCCCTCAAGAGTGTTTATTATAACATAAAAATAAACATTCATACGTGCGTACGTGTGTGTGTGCGCGTGTGTACGTGTGTGTTTGTGTGAGCAAGTGCGCGCACGCGTGCGTATGAGTGTGAGTGTGTATTTATGTATGTAGTTTCATTAAATTCACGAATGTGTTGGGGTGTTATCTATTTAATTTAGATTTTTCGTATATTCTGATTAATTTCTTTTACAATTCGTTTGGAACTATGAAGTTCTTAAATTCATATTCAATGGTTCCAGACTTTCACAATCTTATTTTGAAGAATTATATATATTTGGAGTCTGTTTGCATTCATGTAGAATCTTTATAGTTAGACGTGTTGGTTTTACTGTCTCAATCAAATTATTGACCGTTATGCCTGTAGCTACATGCTAAATATTTGGTGTGTGTGTGTGTGTTTATTTTGCCATTGTATTATGATATGAATGTGGCTTCCATGATTAATCTTTTGTGTGTGGTGTTTGCGTGTTGTGAGTATGAGTTCCATGGTTAGTTTTCTATTTTTCTACTTATATTACTACAATAACAAAATAAACACACACCAAAATATTAGCATGTGACTAATGATTTATATAAACGTAATGGTCAAAAATTTGACCGGAGTAAACAAATCACCATGTGACTTCTGAATATGAGATGAACAATCAAAAAACCTATAGTGGGAAAGCCTGTATGAATTCCATAAGTATATATATACATTACAGAAAATACATATTTATTACAGAAAATAAAGTAAATTTCGAAAGCAGGTTAGCTGTGAATAGAAAATTGGGTAAATACCCCTAGAGGACACCCCCCCCCCCAAGAAAATCGAACCCTATAAGCGCAAGAGTGGCTGTGTGGTAAGTAGCTTGCTTACAACCACATGGTTCTGTGTTCAGTCCCACTGCGAAGCCTTGTGAGTGGATTTGGATGGTAACTGAATATTCTGTGTTTCAATCGCCCATATAGTAGATGAAATTATATTAGGTATTAAATATTTAGTCCTAGATAGCAATTAAAACATTCTTCGTTTCCCTTTTATTTTCCCATTGCAGGATTCGTCTGTTAATCTTCAGTTTATTTCTCCCTCTCTCACATGCGAAAGACATCTATCTTTTAACTCCACTTTATCCCAAATGCTAGGGAAGTGTGCTAGCAGAATCTTTTTGCATGCCGGTCAAAATACTCAGCGGCATTTCGTCCGTCTTTACGTTCTGAGTTCAAATGCTACCGAGGTCGACTTAACCTTTTCTCCGAAATTGCTGGTAAGTGCCAAAATTTGAAACCCTTATTACATACAAATGCTGCTAAGATGACGAGCTGGCTCAATCGTAAAAGCATCAGAAAAATGCCTTACGGTATTTGTTCCAGTTTTTACGTTCTGAGTTCAAATCCAGACTAGGCTAACCTTACTTTTCATCCTTTCGGGGTCGATAAAATAAAGTGCTAGTCAAGTTCAGTGGTATCAATTAACTTCCCTTCCGTTCAAGGCGGTGAGTTGGCAGAATCGTTAACGGGTCGGGCAAAATGTTTAGTGCATTTAATCCATTTTTACGTTCTGAGTTAAAATTCCGTCGAGGTTGACTTAGCTCAAGGATCCCTTTTATTTAAATGAATTTTCCACGGACCTCTTTTAATATGCTCTTCCTTATGTATGTATGTAAATATATATATATATGTGAAAGTTTGAATTTAGCTCAGGGACCCCCAGTACTACCTTTGCGGACCACAGGTTGAGAACCAAAAACTTAGCCTTTCATCTTTTCGGGATTGTCAAAGTAAGTACCATTTGAGTACTGGGGTTGATTACATCAACTTAATCCTTTCTCCGAATTTTCTGCCCTTGTGCCAAAATTTGAAGCCATTATTACAAATGCTGTTCCAGTCAAAGTTTAGCATCAAATGCAAGATGTCGAAGAAATAATTCTTCAACATTCATAGGAACACCATTTGTGAACAGTTGTTGCCGATTTATATCTTTGGGTCCATCAATACAATGGTTGTGTACTTGGTTATATTGAGATAAACTGATGCAATAACCTCGAAACTTTAGATATCTCACGCAAAGCATTTCACTCAGTAAACAAGAATTTTTTCTTCTGAAGTCCAGCATGTGACATCATATTGATGTTGTTGTTGTTATTGCGGTGGTGGTGGTGGTGCTGGTGGCGGGTATGGTGGCAACGGTGCTTGTTATTGCTGTCAAAATGTTTTTGGGAGGAGAGGGTGGGGTCACTATTTCTTCGTTCTCAAACGGCTCTTTTATTGGAGAAATTTAAAGAATGAAGAAATAAGCATAGGAAAGTATATACATATAAATGCATATAACACATATACATAAATATACATATATATGTACAGGCATACACACGTACATATATATAGTTATATACACACACACACACACACACACACACACACACACACACACACACACACACACACACACACACACATATATATATATATATATATACACAATTATATATATATATATATATATATATACAAACACACAGTTATACATATATATACACACACAATTGTATATATATATATACATATATACACAATTATATACATACACACACACACACACACACACACACACACACACACACACACACACACACGCACACACATATATATATATATTTATTTATATATATATGCTTATACGTATATATGTACATACAAAAAGAAAAGATGAAGATAATGAAAAACAATAAAAAGAAGACTGGTAAAAGAAGAGGAAAGAAAAAGAGATGGAGAAGAGTATGGATGAAAAAGAAAAAGAAGCCAAAGAAAAAAAGAAGGCGAAAAAATAAGATGAGGGCGATGAAAAAAAAAAAAAATGAAGGAGAATTTTCTGAAGTAACTAACTTTACAAGTCGCATACACGACATAAAAGTTGAGGATAAGTTCAATTGTGAATGTATCGAGGGCTACAAGACAAAATTTTAGGTTGACACTGTGACCTTAACCCAGCAATTTTTAGTTGTAAACACTCCTTACATTTGCATCACAAGATCATTTTGTAGAAGATCATTTTGTAGAAGAACTCAAAGACCCTGGGCGCATCTTTGATAATACATTGTTGGAACTGGATTGGAAGTGATCACATAAATAAATGATTTAATTTCTAAACTATTCCTTTCTTAATTGCTAAATAGATGCAAGCCACCGAGGGTGTATCTATGTTGTTGCTCGATCTGTTAAAGATCAAATTGTACCCCGCTGTCTTGAAAAGTTAGGGAAACACTTCATTTTGATTAATGTAATCCTAGAGATGCAATGCTCGAGAGAAGAACGGGGTGGCCAAAACCGTAAGTGCTTTTAAATATAACTCTGCACAGTCAGAGCTGACCTTAGGCTAAGCAACAGCTAATTAGATGCCCAACCAAGCAACTAGATATTTAACTAATTAAACAACACACTAATTAAGTAACTACGTATTTCTACATCCTAAAGATTTCAGAAAAAAAAAGAGAGAAATCAAACCAATAGGAATAGATGTTAATTAATTTTACGCTGTGAGGAAGAAACATTGGAGAGTCCAACGTTTCGGGCTGTGGTACTTCGTCAAGAGACAAAGTGGAAGATGAGAGGAAATAAAGCCAATGCACTCTGATACTTCTAATTAGAAAAGTGTTTTCAGCAAGAAGAGAATTATGCACACACACACACACACACACACACACACACACACACACACACACACACACACACACACACACACATGTATAAAAACGACGAGCTTCCACAGCTTTCGTCGACCAACTTTACTCACAAGGTACTGGTCGGCTCTTGGCTATAGTAGAAGACACTTGCCAAAAGTACAGTGCAGTAGGATTGAATCTGAAACCACGTGGTTGCAAAGCGAGCTTCTTATCCAAAGCCATAACTGCATATATTGATGCAAATTTATTCATGCCGCTATTTCAAGATGACGCAGGACAACGGTTCTCCCACCATTATTTTTTTTGCGTAATTAGAACGCAATATACTCTGACTTCATTTATTTTTGTAATCATGAAATTGGATCTCCTCGAGTTGGATATTTTATAAATATTTGTTATTCATAAAATATCTGATTTTATAAACATGAATATTTTTATTTTTATAAATATGTATAATTTACGTTATTTATATGGAAGAATTTTTAAAAACGAATAATTTTGTCGTCTGCACTTATTTACCAATTACCCGCTGGTGATTATTATTAAAGAATTAACCTATTCATTAGGTACGAGATGTATCATTATTTGTTATAAATACTGTATATATTTGTAAATAATGTCTTTGTGTTGGTCTATATTAAGCTGTATATAAATTAAAGAATTAAAGGCAATGCTATGCAACTTCGTAGTAATCCTTATTATTAATGTTGTTGATATATATATCAAATATGTATGAGTATGTGTGTGTCTGTGTATCTGTGTGCCTGTGTGTATATGTGTGTATACACAGTCTAATATTGGTTTATGAAGTATACATAATAGACTTCTGAGTTGTTACAATTATCTTCACCCTTAGAGAGTATATCATAATTACGAAATCGTAATTAAGACCATCTCCAGCTGACAAGAGGAGATAATCTCAAGTTTCAAGGATTCTCGATTAAAGAAAAGAGCAGGCTTATTGTCTGGAGATAAGAGGACAGTTGTGGACACGTGCTCCTGGCGCAACAGCTGTCATTAGCACGACAGTTGTCCGACAATATATCCCCTGTAGCCAAATAACTTAAACTAATACAAAAAGGAGTCACATTCACACACACACATGGATTTTCATCGGTTCCGTCGATGAGTATTCACTTGTTCGATCAAATGAATTATCTGCTCATTGAATTACTGCATGAGTGGCTGAGTATTCCACAGGAAGTTGCACTGTTAACATAGTCATCTGATACAATTAGCATTTCAAAGAATGTGTTAAGAATGTGGTGTTGAATTACGGGTACAGTGTACCCGACAAAATTCTACACAATTCCAGGTACTCACTTTTACTACCGAAGCTTGAACCGATCTGAGGCTATGGTAAAATACACTTGACCAAAATATCACGCAATGGGAGCGAAGCCCGTATCTCGTGATTGTGCAGTGAACATATTTTTTTTAAAAACATGTATTGAGAAGATAGCAATTTCTAGTTTTATCATTTATATATACTTTTAGTTAATGATTTATGATACTTTCGAAGCGTTTCTTGAATTTGTTTGGAGCAATAAAATGCCCGAATCTATATTAACGCTTCTAAACTTTCATACTCCTATCTTCTGAAAGAAGTGATGTTGGCGTGTGTTGCTGTCTTTTTATAGCAGATAGGGAAAATATGATTAGTGTAGATATTAACGAACTGAATTTATAGATTTATACGTCATCAGTCAGATGCTTATTTTTTTATTGTGATAGTGTAGGTGATCTGTGTGTTTCTTTCAGAATTATTTGTGGTACTGGGGGGGGGGGGAATTCTGTAAAATATACATGTCTTGTTGACTAATGTTTTCCTATCTAATTCAATTGTCTGCTTTTGTGATGTATGTTGCAATTGTTCTTTGTTTAAGTACAAGTACGTGGTGAAGTGACAGAAAAGTGTCGTTCATAACCGCAATTGTCAGTGTATCACTTGGAGGCATGGAATTTACAAATTTCGCGTTTGCAATAAAATCTTAAAGACCACATTGATCATTACTAGTTTGTTCATGGGATTACAGACTTGTGTTTTGTTATTGACAAGAATATTTTTTTTCATTTAAGTATTTTCATCGTAATAATTTCAGCCTTAATTTACAATGGGTTGTAATGCTTACGTGCTCTGTTATATGGAACTTTTTTTATAAAGTGTTCATCTATTATCTTTTATCGTTTGTTTCAGTCATTCGATTGTTGGGACAATAAACCTGTCTTTTTCTGTGATGGAAAATTCTTGAAAACTTGAGATTAACTTCTCTTCTTAAAAGGAGCTGGTCTTAATTGCCATTTGGTAATTATCATGTATTCTCTAAAGGCGAAGATAATTATAATAAACCAAGAAGTTATGTTGTGTGATATTTCATAAAGCAGCATTAGTCTATGTACACACACACACACACACACACACACACACACACACACACACACACACACACACACACACACACACACACACACACACACACACACACACACACACACACACACACATACATACATACACGCACGCATGCACGCACGCACACACACACACACGCACACACACACACGCGAAAACAAGATGACAAAGGGTTGAGTGTACTGTCAGTGTAAATGGGATTGATTATCTTGTCAAAATTTTTTTGCTCCTCCTTCATTGAGTTTTCTCCCTTTCTCCCTAAATTTTGCTAAACGATAACTGCTTACTTAGGGTGTCCTAAAGGGATGCAAATACCTTTCGGTAAGAAAGTAAAAATAAATTGGCTCATTGCCTTTTATAAAGTTTAGAAGCATTGGTTTCAGCATGTGCTGTCATGGAATGATTCCACAGTACATGGACATAAATAGTTGTTGTTGACATGGTATATAGCATGATGCAAGATTGGTTTAATTGAAGCTAATGAAACAATTGTAAGCTAACTCTATTCTTTGTAGTTCTTTTATTAAGGCTTCGGTCTGGCAGGGGTTATAATAGGAGACATTGATTTCAGTGCCACTGCGCAGCATCTTGAGCCGTTTAGTGGTACAGAATCCAATACTATATGGATGGGAAGCAGACTTCTTAAGCTCGCAACCACACCGCCTAAATTCTATATTCTATATATTTGTTGTGTATAATACAGTTTATAAGTGGCTTGTATAATTGTAAGAGGTGAATTGCCTGATGTACTTATTGTCATGTATTTGTTCTTTTATTGTTCTTTTATTGTTGATCTGTTAGATTGTTTAGAACATTCGTTCTTAATTAGTGGGTTTTATCGTCTTGATACGTTTAACCGTTACCACTAAAATTTTGTATCTGCGTAGACATTAGCTCTACAAATGCAAGTGTGTGCGTGTGTTTGTGTGTGTATACACTCACTCACTCACTCACTATCTGTCTCTCAGTCTGTTTGTCTGTGTGTATGTGTGTGTGTGTGTGTATATATATATGTATAAGTATA
>NC_068987.1:64634567-64636309 GCF_001194135.2 Octopus bimaculoides | reverse complement strand
ATATATATATATATATATATATATATATATATATACAGAGAGAGAGAGAGAGAGAGAGAGAGAGAGAGAGAGAGATGTATATACATATATGTTTACATGCATACATAATTATGCATATGCAAGGGTGTATATCGCACTGTCAACTTCTTCCACTCTCCGTATCTTCATCACCTTCATTATAATCTTCCTCCTCTTCCTCATCATCATCATAAACACCACCACAACAACATTCGTTGTCACCCGTGTACACTTTAACACAGTTTAGTATAAACTCTCCATTATGTCATCATCGCCATCATCGTTGTAATCCCATTTATCACCACCACCACCACCACCATCATCATCATCATCCTCACATTCAACAGCAATATTTAGCGATGTCATCTACGCCGAATGTGTAGTTGTTTACCAGACCTCTGTAGGTCTGATGACTCCGGCCTACTTCGCCAACAAAAAAAAAGTATGTATACAATGTAATATATATACATATAAATAAATAAACATTTCATTGTTCCATGGTGACCAAATAACCTCGTTCTACCCCAACCTTCCATCTATCTATTTAACCATACCTTCTATCCCCCCCACACTCACTCTTTCTTTCTCTCTGTTTATCTCTCGTGCGTATTCCCATATTTACTTTGTTCCTGTTATTATGTCCCACAAACCTCTTGTATTTTGTCTTCTTAGTCTTTAACTTTTCGTTCTTGAACACTTTCTGAGTTTTCTATGGTAATATTATTTCTCTGTATGTCAGTATGTACATGTACACTTGCTCACATACATACATACATACATACATACATACATCTGAGAGATCGCAATGGAGTAGGTGTAGATGTTTTCAAAAAACAACTTGACCTCTTGCTATTCAAGGTCCCAAATGGACCAATATAAAGGTAGGAGACTCAAAAGAGGGCAGCAGTGTCGAATTCATCCTTTGCCAAAAGCCAACCACAAAACTGGCCATTGAAAAGGTGATTGTACTGGCGGTGTCCTATAATGGCTACAGCCTTAGGGCCGAAACGTATAAAAACGAATAAAAGAATCATACAAACATACATATATATACGAATATACAGGTCGTCGTCGACTTACGGCCTATCCTACTTACGACCGATCGAATTTACGACGATGGCGCGCCAGCTCCCGGCAACAATGATAAATAGTCCAGTTGAAATTTAATGGGTTTAATTTCTTGGAAATAAACCCGTCTGCGGGTGATGTCAGCTAACAAACGCTTCTTTTAGGTTTGGTTATCGATCGCCGCTCTGGTTATCCCAAGTGTTGGATGAATATCCTGTCGCGGAGACATCAAGGCAACCTTGAATTTGTTTATAAGACGACTGTTTTTGACTATCACCAGTATAATAAGTATAATACAGAATGCTGTGTGTGACTTTTACCTGAGAATTTACCTCAAGAATGTAAAGATATAAAACAAAGCTATGTAGACATACACGCCGACTTACGACCAGTCACCGCCTCGAAGAATTTTACTCGAGCGAATCAACTTCAGTGCTTATATATAATTTTTAGAGCTTGGTACTATTTTGCCGAACCACTAAGATATGGGGGTGTAAACACACCAACACCAGTTATCAAGCGGTGAGGTTTTACCCGAGGTGCTAAGCAGTGGTACTGAACCCGGAACCTGTGGTTGGGAAGTAAATTTCTTGTCACACAACCATATACATAAGCGCGGGCGAGGCCATGTGGTAAGAAGTTATATATATATATAT
>NC_068987.1:64630178-64633675 GCF_001194135.2 Octopus bimaculoides | reverse complement strand
AGAGAGAGAGAGAGAGAGAGAGAGAGAGAGAGAGAGAGAGAGAGAGAGAGAGAAAATAAAATAACACTGAAAAGTTTCTGTATAAAAATGTATAAATTTTAGTGCATATTGTAGTCTAAAGAGATTCTGCAGTGGAAGAAAAATCACATTTCACTGATCGGTTTTCCCTGTCATTCAGCTTACGAAATTTTAAAGAATGCTTTTTCAAGGCATTTTCAGACCACGTGTAGTAGAGTCATGTAGGATTAATTAAATATAGCCCTGTCGCCACACACACACAAACACACACACACATACACGTGTATTTGTGTATATGTTTATAAATATGCATATGTATATATGTGCATTTGTATACATGTGTGTGCGTGTGTGTGTGTGATGGTCGAGTTATTCAAAATCATATTTTGATAATTACAGCGTTTCTTTGAACTTACACGATCTATAAGCTCTGCCTGGACCGTTTGTTAATAGAGCTTTACCAACAAATGAATTCCCTTCCCCATCACTTCTAAATCACTATAGCTCCGTGGAAGGTATTCCTACGGAGAAATCTTTATTCCAACCTTCATACACACTCGTTACGTGCTGAACTCTATCTTCTTCACTCCACAACCGCCCCATATACATATATGCCAAAGGCAGAACCAACTGCAGTTGTTTCAAACTGTTAAGGTTACCAATCTTGACAATGACCTTTCTCTTATTCCAAAGATGCGTTCCAGAGTTAGGCCCTGTCATCTCCAAACAATTCAATCTTTCCATATGTACGAATATTTAGCAATGTACTACATATGTCTCATTCTCAGGAAATACCTCTTTGATCTTGCCATGTACAGGCACATACCTCTCACTTTCAACACCACCTTTTTCGCGCGTAGAAACCTTCTTCTCTCGCAGCAAAGACCTGTGCTTCTGATGAGTCAGACATATTTGAGATCTGCTATCTTATGTTATCTATCAGTGATCACCAACGCTTAAGAATTTTGACTTTTGACCGTGGCGGGGACGATGTCCAAGGTAAGCTACCGGCCTATGGTTTTCAGTTGCCTTCGATTTAAAGCTTCCAGTCTGAATGCATAGTAATAGCATTCGCTGTGGTGGCTCTGTGAACCACAACCTAATAACTGTACTGTATCTGGAGCGTTCTCCTGCATATCAGCAACCTGCTCGCTGCCATCTCTAACAGTGTTCACACCTATTCTACATCTCTTGAATCTTCAGAGATATTACTGATATTCTACTTTGACAGTTCTTATCGAATCTGCTCTACTTTCATGAATAACGACATCGACAAAAAAACAAAAACAAAAAAAAAACAGAAGTCCGTCAATGGAGACATGACATTCTGATCTCTCTCAACAACATAAAGTCGCAGTCACTCTTAACATCACACTCACAAATCATGCTCAGCACAATAAAACTCTAAAAGTGGATAAAGATAGCGGGCCTTACAATGTGTACTTTCCTTGTTATCACACATACATAAGATAGCTGTGTCCTAAAGATTAGACTTACAAGTGTTCCTAAGATTAATCTTAATTTATTATCAATTGATAACTTCTTACAAAACATAGCCTGTGATCCCCAATGGAACGGTGTTGCTATCATGTACACAGGCACTCCTAGACGGTGTCCAAAAATTTGTTATCTGACTGATTGACAAAGACTCGCCCGTTAACACACTACAAGCTCTGGCTCACGTCTCTGCATATACATTCGCTATGACAATGGTCTCGTTTTCTCTGACCTAGGCATTTGCACACAGCCTCCACCATCCGCACCCGACTTCTTCATATCATCCTTAGTTTCTGTGCGTCAACGATCATTTTTTCTGGAACTGAACATAAACTGCATCGTTCTCATTAGATTGGAGGGGGGCTGCGAAGGTCATAGCCACCACCTCTCCCTCCTGACTCAGCCATAAAATTGCTTCTACTCACACGTTCAAACACACACACACACACACAAATGCACATGCTGAGATACAAATGTATACAAGCACATTCACACATTGAGTACAAACACATACATACGCAGAATAACACACAAATACATACACAAACACACTGAAGCACAAACACACACACGCTCACTCTGAGACACATACACAGCAAGACACAAATACATATACTCATACACTCGCACACTCACTGAAACATACACTGACACACTCAATGACAAACACTAAGATTCACACACACACACACACACACACATACATTCACCTCGAGATACATACATGCATACATACTCACACCGAGACGTACATACATACATACGAGAAACTCTGTACAGTAGTAGAAATCAGCTGTCCTGCGGATGTCAACATCCCACTAAAGATTAGAGAAAAAGAGAACAACTACGCCGAGCTACTGAGAAATTTGCAGATACTCCACCCAGACTACAAGTTCAGATTCATACCCGTGATTGTTGGGGCATTGGGATATGTAACGAACTGCCTCAACAAAAACCTGGAAAAATTAGGGTTCTCAAAACCTGAAAGAAAAAGGCTGATTAGAAGACTACAGATTCAAGCCATCAATGGAACTGTAAAGATATGTAAAACTTTCCAAAAATTTAGCACATAAATACATATGCATGCATCTAGACATAAAAACGCATCCATAAAACAAACATACAAATCTGCGCATACACTAACACCAAATACTGCACACACACATATGCACAAATACCTAGATGATGTTGATAAAAGTTCCAATGAAGGAGCCTTGAATCTATGTTAGAGTCCGGCTCTTTCTCTATGGACAAGAAATACAGAAATGAAACTGATTGATAACATACATACATACATACATATACATACATACATACACACACACATACATACATACATACATACATACATGCACACTGGGACACAAACATACACACGCTGATATGTAAGAGTTGCCAAACCAGCAAGAAGACCTCTACACAGTCCCCCCACCTGCTGACCAAATGATAAAACATCCAAACCTGCTTCAAATAACGCACTATCCTCTTATTTTATTTTAATTTATTTTATCTTATTCTACTTCTTTATGCTTTCTCTAAAGACAAAGGGCAATGTCCATGATTTGAGGGTCTGATTGGCGTTTGGGACTAATGGAAGAAAATGGTGGAGTCATCCCTAGGAGTTGTCCTGAGATTTATCAGGTGTCTTTGTAACATCAAAGCACCTAAGGAACAAAGACCAAGAGTGGTGGTGGTGCTAGATATGGTGACGGATTAAGTTGTTCGCATAAGGACGATTTTTCTTACAGGCTTCAATACAATTGCCGTCTACCATATTTGGCCGACACGAGGATTATATTAGCTACACAAAGTGCCGATCTACAGGTGTGACCTCGAAAGCTTTTTGATGTAGAGTGAACCTCCTAAACACGCCACCATCTATCTATCTATCTATCTATCTATCTATCTATCTATCTATCTATCCATCTGCCTCTCTCTCTTTCTCTTTGTCTCTCTTTCTCTCTCTCTCTCTCTCTCTCTCT
>NC_068987.1:64629410-64629981 GCF_001194135.2 Octopus bimaculoides | reverse complement strand
TAGAGAGAGAGAGAGAGAGAGAGAGTGAATTGTAGTTTCGAGTCTCGGTCTGGGAATCGAAATTGCAATTTTGCGATCGTGAGTGCAAAACACCATATCCACACGGCCCCACGCATTCACAGAATAAGAAGGGTTACTAGGAGTGGTAATAATGGAAATCTCAGGGTAAAAGTTAATGCCCGAATTGTTACATGGTGATGCGTCATAATATGTGTATGTGCCTATGTGTGTCTGCGTTTGTGCTTGTGTGTGCGTGTATTTGCGTGTCTAGGTTTGGTTATGTGGTTGACATCTACATGTGGGTGTGTATTTAGGATGCTGGTGCTGGTAGTGTTGGAATATAGATGTAAATTTGTTTGCGGGTGTATGATTAGTTTGCATATTAATTGCGTCACCACATATTGCTTCAATGCGTGAGGTTGTGCTGCGGTTGGGAATGTATGCGTGTGTGGATGTATGCGTGTGTGGATGTATGCGTGTGTGGATGTATGCGTGTGTGGATGTATGCGTGTGTGGATGTATGCGTATCGTATGAGTGAGTGTACACATATATATGTGTGTATATATATAT
>NC_068987.1:64628247-64629101 GCF_001194135.2 Octopus bimaculoides | reverse complement strand
TATATATGCATGCTACAAATATGATATTATATATATATGTATCATTCAACCCCGGTAGAAGGTGAATAATATTCTTAACGTAACTTTTTTGTTGCAGTCGGCATCTACTAAGCAGTCTCACAATTTCAGTTTTAATCGAAATCAAATTTTGTTTTCTGAACTATATTTGACTAGTGATACGCTACATTTAGATATAAAATACTTAAAATCTGGTGCAGTAAAACAAAAGTTAAGAGAAAATATTCATAGACCAAACTGGTTGACTGACGGATAGTAACGCCTGACATCGACACTTTGAATCCACACCATTCTTTCAATTTTGATTAAGAATTATTATATTGATATTAATATGTAAGAGAAATGTTAAAGGAATATATATTGGTAAAGGTTTCGTAAAATTTTAACCATTTGAAAAAAAAAGGTATTTAATATTAACTCTCAAATTTTTATCAATTTTTGCGTGATATTAAAGGGACACTACTCATATATGAACTTAACTATTTCTTAGGCGTACATACAGCAAAAGATAAAAGACAACATAAATCGATACAAAGAGTTCTAATATTTATTTTCATTAGTCTAAATTATTTTTAGCACACCGGGCGAAATGCTTAGCGGTATTTCGTCTGCCGTTACGTTCTGAGTTCAAATTTCTCCGAAGGTCAACTTTGTTTTTCATCCTTTCGGCGTCGATAAATAAAGTACCAGTTACGCACTGTAATCGACTTAATCCGTTTGTCTGTCCTTGTTTGTCCCCTTTATATTTAGCCCCTTGTGGGCAATAAAAAAATAAGAAACGGTGTTTCCTAGGGCTAAATAGCAGTAGCATTCTTCCTTTTTTTCTGGGACTGCCA
>NC_068987.1:64625917-64627852 GCF_001194135.2 Octopus bimaculoides | reverse complement strand
ATATATATATATATATATATACACACACACACACACACATTTGCATAGACATGCACATATGTTTAATAAGAACTATACATCAAACTATTACCCTTTCAGCCACTTTGTAACGTCTGCCGATTAAAATTAATGAAATTTGTCATCTTGCTAGAAAAATGTCTATTATAACGTAGACTTTGCTTGTATGTTATGTCTATGCGCCAATCCACATAAATATGCGTATGCATATATGCTTCCGTGTTTGTGTGCTTGTATGCATATTAATAGTTGTGTGTCTGTGCGCATATACATGTATACATCACATACCATCGTATAGAACAACTGCGTATATAGTTATTATATACTCCTATCTATACTGCCAACGCCCACCTCAAAACAAAGAATACGCATGCATGCCCTCTTGAACAATGCTGAACGATAATATATTTATATGACATATATTTATATGTGTGGCTGTGTGGTAAGACGCTTTGCTTCCCAACCGCATGTATGTATACATGTGTGTGTGTGCTTCCCAACCCCATGTGTGAGTTTCGGGGAAGGGGTAAGTCGATTACATCGACTCCAGTTTTTAACTGGCATTTATTTTATCGATACCGAGAGGATGAATGGTTAAGTCAATCTCGGCGGTATTTGAACTCAGAGCGTAAAATTGGGAGAAATGCTGCTAAGCTTTTTGCCCAGCATCTTAGCGATTCTGCGTGCTCGCAGCCTCAAGAGTTGTAAAGTATTCAAATTTTGGCACAAAACCAGCAATTTTTGGGTGGAAGTAAGTCGATGACATCGACTCCATTACAAAAATGGTACTTATTTTATCGATCCCGAAAGGATGAAAGGCAATGTCGATCTCGTCGGCATTTGAGCTTAGAACATGAAGACGGACGAAATGCCGATAGCTAACCATTCTGCCAGCTCATCGTCCTCCGAGTTTTAAAGTATATTGATATCAAATTTTGGAAAATGGAAACTGTATGAAACTCCGTTATTGTTTTAACAGCCTCGCTTCCATGCTTACATTGGTCAGATGAGAATATGTCGGGAGCTGAGTTTTCTTTAGCCAGATGCTCTTCCTGATGTCAACCATCTGTTTCCAAGCAAAGAAATAATTATTCCTTAGCTTGGATATGGCTACGTGGAAAGTTGGAAACAAACAATACTGTTTGAACAGGCTCTTCCTTTACAAAGATCCTGTGACATGTCAGGACATGTCAAGAAACCTAAGTTTGTTTTTGTGTTTGTGTACAAGTGCAAGCAAACAGGTGTAAGATAGGAAATATGGAAATATGGCGCCAGACTAGCAAGTTTGAAAGAGGGAGTAAGTTGATTACATCGACCTCAGTGCTCAACTCGTGCTTCGATCCCTAAAGGATGAAATGCAGATTCGACCTCGGCGGCTTTTGCACGCAGAACGTATAGACGGACGAAATTCCGCTAAACATTTCGCCCGGTATGCTAATGACTCTGCCTATCTATCTATCACTCTATCTATCTGTCTGTTTGTCTGTCTGTCTGTCTGTTTGTCTGTCTGTCTGTAACGTCTGTTTGTCTGTCTGACTGTCTGTCTACTCTTCATTTAGTGACTTCTTTTATTGTTCGTCACTTATTTTTTTCATATTCAGTGACAGCTATATCTATTTTTAAAAAATAGATTTCGTCATTCCTTTTTGTTTCAGTTACTACTACTAACACGACAGCCTCAAGGCTGGTGCTTAAACAGTATATACTGGACCTTTAACTTGCTTTACTCGACCAAAACCTCATGTGAACTTTGAACTTTCTCAGGCACTCACCATGAACGTGTTTTTAAAAACTTTCAAGTGCTTAAAAATACATTCAGCTACAGACACACCTAACACACAGAGACACACCTAATACACACACACACGCACACACACACACACACACACACACACACACACACACACACACACACAC
>NC_068987.1:64622482-64624482 GCF_001194135.2 Octopus bimaculoides | reverse complement strand
AGAGAGAGAGAGAGAGAGAGAGAGAGAGAGAGAGAGAGAGAGAGAGAGAGAGAGAGAGAAAGAGAGAGAGAGAGAGAGGTGAGAAAGAATTGCAATTGTTTAATAACTGATTATACTTTCATAACTTGGAAGCTGAGCTGTTGGGGCTGGTACCTATGATACCTTTTAGTAAGACTGAATTAGCTGATATTAAATACTGCTAAGAAGTATGAGATGGATAACTTGAAATGGACAAGAAACCACGGTTGTCATCAAACGCTTTCATCACGTTAACTCTACTAAGAGCCTTTCAAGGTACTGGTATTAAAATGGGTGCCGTCTTACGAGACCGTGTATTAAAGACTGCAGGACTCGCATAGTGACAGCGTTGTTAATGCAATCATCACGGACATGTATATCATGGAAAATAGTGTGTCAGTGACCGGTTGGTAATGATGTGTGACGTAATGATGATATATATTTTAGTACAAATAACAACGAAGTTACAAAATAGATAAACGTTAAAATTAATATAAAATGTCTTCAATAATTCTAACACGATGTAGTCATGTCAACATTATGTGTGTATGTATGTATGTATGTATCTATCTCTCTTCTGGAACTCTTTATAAAACACACACACACACACACACACACACACACACACACACACACACACACACACACACACACACACACACTGTATATATATATATATATATATATATATATATGAAGAATTTCGTTGAAGAGAATTTCCCCACGTAGTGAGTTGTAATTAAAAAGTATACAAGAAAAGAAGGAAAATGTTTCAAGGGGTTACAGCTTTTTAATATTCTCCCAAAGGGATCGACACAAGGTGGATGTAGGTGTTTTCAAAATAAAACAGGATCTCTTCTTGTCTTGAGTCCCAGACGAACCTACATCGCGGCATGGGTTGCAAATGAGAGCAGCGACATCAAACCCCCTTATTTACCAAATGCCACATATCAAAAGAGGATCACAATGATAATAGTGTAATATAACTGCAGTGCCCCAGCATGGCTGCAGTTTCTTCTTGTTGCAGTCATTTGACTGTAGCCACGCTGGTGCACCAACTTAAAGGGTTTTTTAGTCGAAGAAATTGACCCCAGGACTTATTCTTTCTAAGCATAGTACTTATTATATCGGTCTTTTTCGCCGAAACGCTAAGTTACGGAGACATAAAGACAGCAACGTCGGTTGTCAAGCGATGGTGGGGCGACAGACACGCACACATAATTATATACATACATGTATACATATATATATTTTATTTGTTTCAGTCATTTGACTATGGCCATGCTGGAGCACCGCCTTTTAATCGAACAAATCGACCCTAGGACTTATCTTTGTAAGCCTAGCACTTATTCTATCAGTCTTTTTGCCGAACTACTATGTTACGGGGACGTAAACACACCAACATCGGTTGTGAAGCGATGATGGAGGACGAAAACAGAGACACGAACATTTACATACATACATGCATGCATGCATATATATATATATATATATATATATATACACACGACGGGCTTCTTTCAGTTTCCGTCAACCAAATCCACTCACAAAGCTTTGCACGGCTCGAAGCTATAATAAAGGACAACTGCCCAAACTGCCACTCAGTGGGATTGAATCCGGAACCATGTAGCTAGAAAGCAAGTTTCTTACCACAGAGCCACAACCATATATATATATATATATATAATACAAAAATGGGACAAGAACGCAAAACATCCAGACAGACGATACAAAGAAAACAATGACGGGTCATTCGGAGTTTTTTTTCCTCAGTCGAGTTCCAGATTATCTTTGCAATTTCAGCAGGTTATACAGAGATTGCTCCAATCTGGTCAGCCCCAAGGAAAAACTAAGCTAAGAGCACTAGATTCCTTGGAAGAAAGCAGCGAATGTATACGAAAACAGGGACAGAAAAAAAAAACGGTGAAATGGTGCACGAATATAAATAACAGGACATTAGTATTAGAACTTTTAATAGTCTT
>NC_068987.1:64621304-64622111 GCF_001194135.2 Octopus bimaculoides | reverse complement strand
TATATATATGGCATATCATTGATTAGAACTTTCTCTAGCACTCCAGAACACTTGAGTTTATCTCCTGCGTAATACCACTCCTATTATCACTGTAACTGTACTTGTTGTAGTTATTATTACTGTGTGTGTTTTTTCAGTATTTAGGTTAGCAAAACTGACTTCTCAGAAATACTAGAGAACCGAGCTTACAGTATTTAGTTTGGTCTATCGACTTTTCCATTTCAAATTCACCGAAAGTCCACTTTTGATTTTCAGCTGAAATTATTAATTTAGTTTTTCATTCATTGGATCGCAGCCATGCTGTGACATCGTCCTTAGTGCAACAAAGCGACATCAGTACTTCTGTTTGTTTTTTTAAAGTCTGTTACTTACTCAATCGGTCTTTTTTGCCGAGCCACTAAGCTACAAATAAGTAAACCAACACCAGCTATCAAGCTGCAGGGGGCACAATCGCAATGACAAGCACACACATATACATGTATTACACACACCCCACACACAGACATGTTTAAGACGGGTTTCTTTTAGCTTGTGTCGAGCTTTGGATGGCCCGACGCTATAGCGGAAGACAAAGTGCCACGCAGTGGGACTGAATCCGAAACCATATTGTTGGGAAGTAAGCTTGTTACCAAACAGGCCATGCCTGCGCTTACATACACACATTGTGTGTGTGTTTATATATATACATAGATATATAGGGCAGGGAATCGTCAGTTTGGAATCAGTAGTTCTTTGACTGCTATTTCTGAATTCTCAGTATGTTGGAGAAGCAGCTCCTGCTAATCCCTGTATATTTATGATATATAT
>NC_068987.1:64619625-64620695 GCF_001194135.2 Octopus bimaculoides | reverse complement strand
ATTGATCCCCTTTGCTGTCGTAATCGACGAGAAGCCGCCGGGAAATAGCGAGCAAACAAGGAACTAGCGGACCAAACACGACAGAACGTGATCATACAACTATGAAGAAACACGACGGAATGGACATACAAACAAAATGAAATGAGATAAATAAACAGAATAAGGCATTAGGGCTTATATGACGTATCACTGGGCTTAGACATGAGACAAAAATATGGGTTATGCCAGGAAGAGTATCATAAAGGATTAGAAACGACAGAAACAGTGGAGAAACAAGAGGAAAGTAGGAGACAAGAGGAACACGACTAGTCGCCTTGGCGATCGGCATGGAAAGGAAATGGGAATGAAAGATGACAGTGACCACAGGTCACATGTTAGTGGTAGGAGGGAGAAAAATGGTAAAGGGCAGAGAAAGAGACAGAGTATCGGAGAGGGAAGAGGAGAGTACTTATATTTATTCTATTTCTATAATTCCTAACACAGCCCAGATTGTCAAGACCTGAGCAATATTGTACTAATCAGACCTGCCACTCTACCGCTCCTAATATTTCTGGACGTCAGTTGGTATTCCTTGTAGTACGGCGTGTTATCTTCCCGGCCGTTTTCCTCTATCACTGCAAATTTCTCGATAATTCAATAGTCAGTGTTTTTTTATATATATCAAAAAGCCCTGTTCGTATGATAAATCGATAACGTTTTTTGTTATTGGCTATCACAAGCACGAGCAAAACTTCCGTTGTGACGTTTGATTTTAGTGCATCGAAGTGTTGCATAAAATTAATTGATAACCTAATTGATAGGAGAAAAAATTGCTTAGCAGCATTTCGTACGTTCTTACATTCTGAGTTCAAATTCCGCCGATGTTGACTTTGCCTTTTATCTTTTCGTAGTAGATAAATTAAGTACCAGTGAAACACTGGGGTCGATCTAATCGACTAGCCCCTTCCCCCAATTTCAAGCCTTGTGCCTTTAGTAGAACGGGTTGTTATTATTATTATTATTATTATTATTATTATTATTATTATTGTTCAGTAGTTTTATTTTTATAACGTGCTTTCACTTCACTACCG
>NC_068987.1:64615927-64617558 GCF_001194135.2 Octopus bimaculoides | reverse complement strand
CAGGGGTCAGAACAATGGGGCAACGTAATCGACTTACCCCATCCCTCGAAATTGCTGGCCTTGTACCAAATTTTGAAACCATTATTATTAAGGAGGTGATCTGGAAAAATTGTTAGCATGGCGGACAAAATGCTTAGTGGCATTTCATCCGTCTTTATGTTCCGAGTTCAAATTCCGCTGATGTAGACTTTGCTTTTCGGGATCGATAAAATAAGTACCAGTTGAGCACTGGGGTCAATGTAATCGACTTGCCCCTTCCCTCAAAATTCCTTTGCAACATTTCGTCTGTTTTATATTTTGAGTTCAAATTCTGCCGAGGTCAAGTCTGCCTTTCATTCTTTTGGGGTCGATAATAATATACACCATTCAAGTACTAGGATCGATGTATTCGACTCCTTTCCCTCTAAAATTGCTGGCCTTGTGCCAAAATTAGAAAGAATTATCATTTGGCTAATTGCTTTGCATTGAAAATTAGCATCACCACCTGCAGCAGCAATAGTTGTAGCAGTAGTAGTTACATTATCAACGTGAAACTTAAAAAGCTGATGTAATGTGTTATCTACTGCATCAGCAGGAATAGTCTTGGATAAATGAAGGAAAAATTTACGAGCCAACAAAAAAGCCTGTAGACGAACAGTCGATCTGCTAGAAAGAGCAGCCAATCAACTGGGGGCGATTCATTCAATTAAGAAATTCTGGCCGCAGTCCAATGACTGAAACAGGTAAAAGATAAAAGGTAAGGAAATCATTTTTCAAAACGTACAGTGCTGAGAAAGAAAGGTTGACAAATTGTTTAGTTTGAAATCAGGTGGGGTGGATGGGGGTGGATACGGTACAAACTGGAGATTGAGGAAGTGGTTACAGTGTCTGAACTTACATGTGTTGAGTTCTGAGTTCAGCAGGCAAAGGTCGTTCATATACTATTGTCGAAATGACATTAGCATGGTTGATGTCGTTTTCAAGAATCTATTGGTCAGTGACTGCAGGAATGAAGATGAGGAGTGGGAGGGGAGTCATATAGTAATGATCAGGTGGATTGAATGGAAAAAAATTATTAATGCGGTTATTCATTTTGTTGTTGAGAAGACTCTGGTCAGTCTCTATCGAACAGACACACGATCAAAGTTCATCACGTCTTTTCTTCTATGTGTAAGGAACACAAGTTCATGTTACTTTTATTTAATGTAACTTTTTCTAAGACGGTAGGGGTGTGATTTGAGGGAGATTTGGTAGTTACTTATAGCAGGTCAAGCAAACTGCGGCCTACGGTATTTTTCCAACGAAAAATTACTTTGAATTTTCTTTTAGTACTATGGTCCACCGAAATCGACTTTGCCTGTCATCCTTTTGGAGCCGATAAAATAGATAGCAGTTAAGCACTGGAGTCGATGTAATCGACTTACCCTACCCAAAATTGCTGGGCTTGTGCCAAAATTTGAAACCATTATTATTATTATTATGATTATTATTATTATTATTATTATTATTATTATTATTATTGTTGTTGTTGTTGTTATTATTATTATTAGTTTGACTTTTGTTTTGCATTTGTACAAGTTGGATCCAAGTCTCACCCAGAGACCTCAAGAGACAACAATTATTATTATTATTATTATTATTATTATTATTAT